>NC_072376.2:81472338-81775806 GCF_028885625.2 Pongo pygmaeus
CAAGGTTTGTTTGTCTGAAGGCCATGACTAAGGCTGTGGGCTTTCTCTAATCTCGCTTTTCCTTTTGGACATGTTCCTCTTGGTCCATATTATAGAACACCAAGGTTTCCAAGTTTAATAATGCCTTCAGATTTTATTCAGGGCTGAGGGCTTGCTTTTGGAGCTTTCTCCTGATATCTGCAGCTGATTGAGTAATAAACTTATGTTTTAGAATCAATTGACCCTTTAGTAAGTTGGGTGACAGGGGAGTATATTTTCCTAAGGCCTCCCATAGCCACTCGAGGAAGGCAGAAGGATTTTTTTCCTTTCCCTCAGTTACAGTAGACATCTTGAGTAACTAATGAGCTTTTTCCTAATTCTCCTTAGTCCTTCTAGAACACAGGTCAAGAGATGTTTGAGACTCCAGCCCCCATGATTTGAGTCAAGGTCCCAGTGGGGATTCATAATGGGGACGGCTTGCTGACCAGTATGGAATTTGCCCCTTTCTTCAGCTGTCATTCTATCATTTACTTCACTAAGATACCAGGTATCTTCAAACTCTCAGGCTGCAGCTAAAGCCACATTCTTTTCATTAAAAGCCAGGGTTTGATCTAACCACAGCATGACATCTCTCCAAGTAAGATCAAAGGTTTGCCCTAGACCCTGTTGGACATCTATGTAACTATCAGGATCATCTGAAAACTTCCCCAGGTCTGCCTTGATCTGCTTTAAATCAGAGAAGGAAAAGGGGACATGTACCTGGGTTGGGCCAAATTCCCCTCCCCCTACAGCTTGAATGGGACATAACTGATAGCCCGGGGGTTTTTGTGATACTTTGGAGATTTCTTTGCTTATTTCCTTCTGGGCAAGGGAGATTAGAGAAGGCTTATCATTAATAGGAAGGGGAGCTATAGGGGGGCTAGGATATGGGAGTAAGCTGAGAGATCCTCTTGTGGGATGTAAATTGCAAGCTTTGCATAGTTGTGGATTCTCTTTCAATGAAAAGAAAGCATGGACATAAGGTATTTCACTCGATTTGCCTTCCCCTCTTACAGAAAAGGTCAAGATACAGGAGAGTATGGCAATTTACACTTCCCTCAGGGGGCCATTTTTCCCCTTCAGAGACAGAATATTGGGGCCAGGCCATAGTGCAGAAAAAAATGAGCCACGTTTTTTTCAGGGTTTGTGGGTCAAATTGGTCCCAATGACTTATGATACATTTCAAGGGTGAGCCTGTTGGTGCCTGAGTGTTTCACATCTGAAAGACAAAACCACCTATGGTTTTGCTTTGTTTGTTTCTCCCCCTGCCCCAGAACCCTCAATGGTCCCTAGACCCTGCTGATCAGAATAGTTGCATTCACCGATGCAGCAGCAGAAACACCTCTTGCCCAAGAACCCACAAAATTCCCTGGATCCTGCTGATTGGAATAGTTGTGCTCACCAACACAACAGCAGAAACACTAGTTTTCCTCTTAGTCCACAAGGAGGACTGAGGAAGGTTGGATTTAATGGCCCTTACCAATGCATTCTCGAAAACCTGTTAGAGTCCTAAGCATTCTCCTTTTAGTCTTGGGACTTTATCTGTGTCCTATGAAGATGTTATGTCCCAAAAATGAAGTGGAGGGTCATACCCTGAGGGAGGGAATGGATCTCCAGAGTTGGAAGAGTGATGCAATTTGTCCTCACTTATATGAATAGGAAGGATACAATTTCTGAGGTTCCCCATATCCTAGCTTCAGGAAAAGCTTTTGTTAGGCCTACTTCTCTGAGGAGGGATCCTAAAATTCCAAATAGTCCCCACTATGATGGGGCTTTGGGCAAAAATTATGTCTTTCTGATTGGTGAGCCCGGGTGCCTAAAGAAGGTAATAGAGTCCTGGAGCTTATACTAGAAATCATTCTTATAGGAGAAACTAGAAAAGCACCAGAGACAGGGAGTGGTTTTAAAAGTGGGACTAACCTCGGAGAAGAGAGGCAAGAGGAAGTTTGTCTGACAGTCATTAGGACCCAGGAGGCAAGGGTAGATAGATAGATAGATAGATAGATGGGTGATAAGGATAGATAAGATAGATGGGCGAGTCTCACTTGGGTGACTTGACTTGAGAGTTCTGCTCATGGCTGCAGGGTCAACCAACTCACTGTCAGGACCCTGGAGCTGAATGGCTTTCCACTCTGTCAACCTCGGCTCAGCCCAGAAGTACAGGTAAAGCAGAAGCCCTATCCCAGAAAGCCTGACACCTGTGTCTTTAGTCCGGTGGCCATGCTAGTCACTTTTAACTGGCCAACAGTTGCCTGGCATTTAGCCCCTGAATTCTAAGGAAAAATAGGACAGAATAGCAAGTGAAAGGGATCTGATGGTGCTCACTGCTTGGCGATAGTTGATTGTCCCTTCATGGCTGCCAAAATGTGTCCAGAATTGGTTCCTTCCAGTGGGTTCTTGGTCTTGCTGAGTTCAAGAATGAAGCTGCAGACCCTCACAGTGAGTGTTACAGTTCTTAAAGATGGTGTTTCCAGAGTTTGTTCCTTCAGATGTTCAGATGTGTCTGGAGTTTCTTCCTTCTGGTGTGTTAGTGGCCTTGCTGACATCAGAAGTGAAGCCACAGACCTTCACAGTGAGTGTTACAGATCTTAAAGGTGGCAAGTCCAGAGTTGTTCATTCCTTTCAGTGGGTTCGTGGTCTCAGTGACTTCAGGAGTGAGGCTGCAGACCTTCGCAGTGAGTGTTACAGCTCTTTAAGGTAGTGCAGTCCCAAAGAGTGAGTAGCAGCAAGATTTATTGTGAAGAGCAAAAGAACAAAGCTTCCACAGCATGGAATGGGACCCCAGCAGGTTGCCACTGCTGGCTCATGTGGCCAGGTGTTATTCCCTTATTTGGCCTGCTGATTGGCCCATTTTACACAGCCCTGATTGGTCCATTTTACAGAGTGCTGACTGGCCCATTTTTACAGAGTACTGATTGGTGCATTTACAAACCTTTAGCTAGACACAGAGCACTGATTGGTGCGTTTCTACAGAGTGGTGATTGGTGCATTTATAAACCTTTAGCTAGGCACAGAGCACTGATTGCTGCATTTACAAAGCTTTAGCTAGACAGAAAAGTTCTCTAAGTCCCCATCCAACCCAGCAGCCCAGCCAGCTTCACTGCTCACTATGAATTTCATGTGTTTATGTAAGTAAAGAACTTAAACATATGGGTATTTTACCAATAACTCAGAATTTAGTTGTTTGTTTCAACAAACAATATTAAATGTCTTTTTTACCAAAAATTACACAAGCAAAGATCATTCTGTTTGGAATAGGGTTCATAGTTTTATAAAACTTATGCCAAATTTTGACACCATATAGTATTTGGCAGGGATAAGTATGAACCTGCTTGATCAATATTTCAACCAAAAATGCTGACAATTCCTAAGACATCTCTAATATTACTTTACCAATAATTTTAAAACTAGCTTATTCACTGAAAATTTTACTTAAGTCTCATGAATTTGAAAATCAGTTGGGCTTATTATTTTTTTAATTTTGGAGTGTTCCTTAGTTTAATGTGGTACTTTGCAGCCATAACACATAAGAAAATATGTGTATAAACACATAAACAGATACATGCACAATCATACAAAAATCCTTTAAGTTTTACTTTAGAACTCTAGCCATGAAATATTGATGTCAACTCATTTTTACATGAACAAAACAAAACAATAATGGCTAGATCCAAATAGTTTATAAGAGCATATATAAAGCAGATAGAAAATAAAACACTTAGAAACTTTCTAGTTGGTTATCAGTTTTGGGGTTCTGAATTTTTATTTGTTGTGATTTGCCCATCAGTTTAAAATGTGCACAACAGACCATAATTTGTAACCAGCTGGAGTACTAGAAAACTTCGCATGCCCTCAAACTTCATTTTACACAAACATTTGCAAGTAGATGTTGGATCAAACCAACTGAGTGCTCAAAAGGGGTTTGGTTTCTTTGTTTTTCCTCATTCTTAAATTGTTTCTCACTTGTTTTCTTAAAAAGAGGAACCAAGCTGTGGCTAACGTTTTGTGTGTGGTGTGCTGATTGTGGGCACGACTTCACACTGTTTTACCACTAAGTTGTGTCTGCCTTCTTATGCATCTTAGTTTCTCTTTCCAGAAGTTTATCCCCTTTGAGAAGGGTGAAAACACTGATGGATAAGCTCTTAGATGCATTTGCCGAATGAGCCTTTTGAAGCAATTATGTTGGAGCATCCTCTGTAAGGGCACAGCACGTAATGGGAGTGGGAGTCAAACACATAGACGTTACCACTTAGCCTCTGGTCACTCAGGGCCCATTTTCTGGGAGGAGCAAAATGTTATTTCTCTTTAGAGTGAGGAGCTCAGTCTCTTATTTATCTATAAAAACAACAGCTCTATCCTTCATGCAAATATGCAGACAAGCCAATTGAGTTTATCTTTTGGAGAAAAGGCAATGGAGAAGACCCTTCAGAATGCACCCCAGAACTAAGGATCTTAAACAACAACTTCCTAGGAAAACAATAAGTTCAGGAAAAAACAGTGTCTGTCAACCAAAGGGAGATCCAGGTCTCAAGAGGACTTACCAGTTCAATCAGAGGAGCTTAAAGTTAGAAAGGCCTTCAATGGTCCCCTTATGGTAATTTAGCATCAAGTTTAGGCATCGTTTTGGGGGTCCTGAGTTTTCTTTGAGTTCCCAAATGCTCAAGTGTCAAATAGTTGTGAGGAAATGAGTCAAACTCTGTAAAATATTCAAAGAGATTTATTCTGAGCCAAATATGAGTGACTGATGGCCCATGACATAGCCTTCATATTTTTAGAAGATGTGCCCAGTGTGCTCAGGCTACAACTTGGTTTTATACAATGAACAAAGACATTAGACATCAATCACACATGTAAATGGTACATTTGTTTGGTCTGGAAAGGTGGGGCAACTGTAAGTGGGATTCTGAATGTCATAGTTAGATTCAAATATTTTCTGATTGACAATTGGTTAAAAGAATTATCTTATTGTCTAAAGCATTAGAATCCATAGAAAAAAAAATTCTGTGTTAAGATAAGGGGCTGTGGATACCAAGGTTTATCATGCAGATGAAGCCTCCAGGTAACAGGATTCAGAAAGAATAGGTTATAAATGTTTCTTATCAAACTTAAAGAGTATATTCTATCAGTCTTTTGTTCTGTGGTGATATAATGCTGTCAGCTTTTCCTGAATTCCAAAATGGAGGAGGCTGTAATGGAGTGTGTCCCATTTCCCCCATTTCCATCATGGCCCGAACTAGTTTTTCAGTTAACTTTGGAATACCCTTTGTGAGAGGAGGGGTTCATTCAGATGACTGTGGGCCTTAGAATATTATTTTTGATTTACATTTTTCCCCTTCTTGCCAGGGTTTGCCAGAGGCAAGGTCAATGGCCAGCAACTCTTATTTTGTTCCATAGCATTGCTGTGATGGCATGGCTGCCTGCACTGGGTTCCTACTGTCTGTGGTTAAGACACCTATGGCTAAGAGATTTAGAGTCAAAATATTTACAGTCAACTTAAATGTTCTAGACTAGACAGAAATGAATATGGACAAGCATTATAATTAGCCCTTAAAATTTTTAAAGTAATATAAAACCCAAGAAAAAAAGCCAAAGGTGAGGTTAAAAAACTAACTTATCTTTAACTGCTATGTGTGGAGCTAATGTAATCTTAGTTTTAGTTACAGACTTATAGCCATTCGCTATACAATACATGAACATTGTTAAAAACCCTCTTTTTTTTCCATTTAGAAGCTTTTGCTGTGCTGTAAGACATTTTGAAGTCTCTTAGTAACTTATTCTAAGGTAGCTTATAAAATTTGTTTCAAATGTGTCTCTATCTAAATAAAATCTCATAATTGTGAGTATTATATCCAGGACACTTTATTATGAGGCATTGTAATATTTTCTCTGTAATAATTTTATTTTAGTTCTACAGGAAGCAGAAAATTCTTTATGGTTGTGATAAATAAAAATGTGCCATATAATAGCTCAGAAAGCAAAGTTCCTAGTTTTACCAGCTGTTTACCTCCCATTCTTGATTTGGAGGGTCTGAATTAGTTCTGTCCCTCAAAACTGGCCCTTACAATCTCATGGTCCCACCATTTCTGTGGTAGTCCCTGGACATAGAGGGAAGATACTTGTATAGTTTTGCAGCAGGGCATTTGCAGTAAAAAACAAATCAAGCCCAATAGGATTTCAAATGAAGGAGATTAACAGGCTTTGTCGAATCATCCCTAGTCTTCAGAATAGTATGATTCTGATTTTCTCAGATGTACAACTAGGAGACATTAGTAACATCACTAATTTGACAAAAAAGAACGTGTGAGTCAGAGCAGGAAAAAAAAAAAACTATTCTATTAGGGTGTGAAATCAAAACATGAAGAAAAATGATAACCTGGTATTGTTTAGGGGATTACTGCAGCCAACAAATGAGTCATGATTCATTCTGCACTCAACAACAAAAGTGACTTTTCTTTTGAACCAATTTTTCTGTCTCTCTAGTTCTTTTGCATACCAAAAAAAAAAGTTATAGTAAGACCAGTTTGTGTGCAAAATAAGTTTGAGGGTTATTATACTTGCCCTCATTATTCACATAAAGTGCAGCAAGAATTGATCGGCCACATCAGCTCTTTTCAAGTTAGCTTTGCTGGAACTTTACCTAAAAATATGCTATTCTAGTCAAAGTCTTGGTAAAATAACTAGTGTCTCCAATTGCCAATTTGAAAAATATATATCTTTACTAAACTTATGCCAATAACAGTATTGTCACAAAACCAAAATACTCATGAACCATTTCCAAATTTTGGAGAACTCAGATAGAATGGTAAATTTGCTTAAAAAAGCAACTTTTACCCAATTTCTCTAAAGTATAAAAAACTCAAAAGAAAAAGATTTCTTTGACTCTTCTTTAACTGGAGCAGCGGCTTTCCAAACAAGATGTCATCTGTTCACCTTTGAACTTTGAAATAGCCCCCATTCAGATAGAATACTCATTTTCATAAGACATTTAGGTAAAGGAGTCATAACCATCTTACATATAACCTGTTTAAACATCTTAAATTTCATAATTATCTCAACGTTGACAATTTTATGTTCTGATCCCAGGAGCTATTCTTCTTTATCTTCAAACCAATTTACCTTTCTGGTGAAAAATAAACCCTCCCAGAAGAGGGTTGAGCCAAGAGACTCAAGTCCTTTTGTCAATCTTTATCTAAACTTGCCTCAACATTGCCACAGGCAATGTCACCTTTAACCTTAGATTATAAACTTTGCTTCTTTTTTAAAAAAGTTCTCCAATCTAAGGCAAATAAAAAAAACTGGTGTAGGTCCCTTTAATGTTTGGGGACCAGCAGGAGCTGCCTTTTGTTCACCCCACCTTTGATAGCATTGTAAAAGCCTTTGTTTTAACCCTATGAATTTTTATTTTATTATTTTATTTCTTAATAATCATCTAAAGATTTCCACCCTGCTGGGATGAGTCCTTTGACTCTCTTTTGCCTTCCCCATTTTTTTAAATTACCCTAATGTTTCAGTAGCATCCGCAAGATCCATGAGGGACAGCAAATTTGGGAAGGCTTCTCAAAAAGTTGTTTGATTCTACAGGAGTAATGTCACCCGGGATGCCCAGGTAGAAAGGCCCCGCTTAACCATAGCATTTACTATAACCAGGGTAATAGGCATATTTAGTCGAATAATATTCTGGTCATTATAAAGCCAGTCCCATATGGTTTGCATATGAAGCTATCAGGTGCTTCATCTGGGGAACTCCACCTGGAATTTTACAGGGTGAGTTGGGCAGTCTCTTTCTCAGGGTAATCAAACCTTACAGTGCCAATTATTCAGTCCACTAGGCTGGTTGCTTTCTCAGGAATAATCTTTTGTGAAGCTGGGTCACATATACTCCTCAGTGATTGTTTAATCATGAGCTGTGGGACTGGCATAAACCCATGCTCTTTCATTCTGTAGCATTTAAAATAAAAAAAAAATGTCCTTAAAGTAGTTATTTTTCCAATCCATTATAGTAAATGTTTCTCAGGAAACTGATTGTATTACTCCACAAAATGGAGCAATTTCTTTACATTATAAGTTTTGGGTTTAATAGTTAACTTGGTTTTCTCTTCCCCCACATTGACTATCTCCTTGGTAACTACAGATCTCAAAGTTAACTTTGTTGCCCCGGCTTAAGGTGTGTGTGTATGTGTGTGTGTGTGTGTGTGTGTGTGTGTGTGTGTGTGTGTGTAGCTTTGAGGCTAGTGGCCTGAGCTGAGAAAGACTCACATGTACTTTTGGTCCATCCTTAAGGCAAAACCCACCACTCTTACTTTCACATTTTAGCGATTACAGATAACAATAACTGAGGGAATTAATATTTTGTAGTTTTCTTATTAGTTTCCATTTTGTTATGCATTCAGTGAACTAACTCCCTGGGAGTATTTCTATGATCCATCTCTAAATTTCACTGGTAACTTTTACCTTTAGTAACTGAATGCAGCCCAGCTGCAGCTCCTGAAGATGGGTGACCATGCAGCCACCCAAGAGTCAAAAGTTTCTCATTCCCTGAGTTTTCATTTTTCTCTTTATCCATTAGTTCTTCTCTCTCTCTTTCACTCTCTCTCTATATACATATATATCGTTTTTTAATTTTAAATTGATTCAGCCTCTAAACTGGAAAAAAAATCACATTTGCTATAGCAAAAATCACATCCTTGTGTTTTTATAAACCTCACCCAAAAACCCTTTTTATTCTATAACTATTTTAACTCTTTAGTAACCAAAATTCTCAGAGACAATACTGAGAGTTACTTAATTTAACATAACATGATATAGATTTTAAATTATTGGAGAGAATATTGAGATTAAATTTTCTGAATTAATGTTACCAAATATTACTACAGTTATGTGAACTCAAAGGTATCCAAGCTAGCTTTTAATTAGTGTGATAAACACTTAACTTTACTTCAAGTCAATTGATTAGAGCTCTTTCATATAGCTTGATATTGAAATATCACTTCCACATGACACAAGTAATATATAGATATAACAGACATAAAGACAAATGCATATCCAAAAAATTTTTTTTATTTGCCTGTTTTCAAAAACTATCTCCCTTTAGACTATTAATAAAAAGAAATGTTACAGAATTGAACAAAAGTTTAAGGAGAGAGTTACCATCCCAGGCTTTCTCAAAGGGGAGAAAGAGTTCAAGCAGAAGGGCTCAGCAGAAGCAAAAGTTCTATAAAAAATTATACGGTTTACACACTGAAATATTCTTGCATTGAGTAACTCAATATTTTAATATAAATTTTTATAACCAACTCATTAGTTTTGTATTAGTCAAATTTTAATATTAAACTCCAGTTACCAGAAAGACCATTATAATCTCCTTTTAATTATAGCCAACTTAATCATATATGTTTCATATTTTTTTAAATAAATTTCATTTTACTAAACTTACTATGACTTACACAAATTATTCATAACATAGTTGGGCTTTGGGGTTTGTCTTAAACATCTATCTTCCTAAACAACCTGTTATTTTATTTTATAACAGAAATTTACATACAAGATTTGTTTTCTTGTAATCTTTCTTACCAAAGCTACCTTTTTATATTTATGTTTCTTTAAATCTCTCTTATTACCTAGTAGCTTTTACCTTGTATTATATATAACCTTTAAATAATCTTTGAACTAGAAAACAATTATCTTTTAATACAAAACATTTTTAAAGTTTCCTTTTAATTTTTGAAATCAAAAATTACCCATAGATTTAACAAAAATCTATTATTTACTATAATTTTAGATTCCAAATTACACAACACTATTTTATTACAGTCACATAATAAATTTATTTAATACTTTACCTAGATTATTTATAAAAACTGTGGCAGTCACCATTTAGTTATTTTTTTTTGTTGTTAACCATTTTTATACCCTATGAATTTCAGGTGTTTACCTAAGAAACTTAAGGATAAATATATGGGTATTTTACCAATAACTCAGAATTTAGTTGCTTTCATTAAACCAATAATATTAAATGTCTTCTTTACTAAAAATTACATAAGCAAAGCTCATTCTGTTTGGGGCTAGGTTCATAGTTTTATAAACCTTATGCCAAATTTTGGCACCTTACAATATTTGGCAGGAATAAGTATGACACCACTTGATCAATAAGTGGAAAGAAAAATGCTGACAATTCTTAAGACATCTCTAATATTACTTTACCAATAATTTTGAAGCTAGCTTATTCATTAAAAAATTTACATAAGTCGCATGGACTTGAAAAGCTGTTGAGCTTATTATTTCCTTAATTTATGAGGTCTCCTTAACTTTAATTTGGTTCCTTGTAGATATAACACATAAAAATACACGTATGTACACATAAACACACAAATAAACACACATAAAAAGATTCTACAGCTTTTATTTTAGAACTCTAGATATGAGATATTGATATAAACTCACTGGTTTACAAATAATAATAATAATAATAATAATAATAATAATAATACAAAGAAAAAACACCAAAACAATGGTTCTAGCCAAAAAGTGATTTTTTTTTTTTTCTCAGTAGAAAACTAGCAGTAGACTTAAAGCAGGTAGGAAAAATATCTAGAAAAATAAAGAACCTAGAAACTCTCTAGTTACATGTCAGCCTTTGGCTCTAAATTTTTACTTAGTGTAATTTGGCCATCAGTTTAAAATGTGCAAAACAGAACATAATATGTAACTATCTGGAGTACTAGAAATTCTGATACTCCATTCTAACGTCGTTATAAAGAATATACCTGATACTGGGTAACTTATGAAGAAAAGAGGTTTAATTGACTCACATTTCCACAGGGTGTATAGGTAGCATGACTGAGGAGGCCTAAAAACACTTACAGTCATGCCAGAAGCTAAAGTGGAAGCAAACACATCCTACATGGGTGGAGCAGAATGAAGGTGGGGGGTGGTGATACACACTTTTAAACAACCAGATCTCATGAAAGCTGTATCATGAGATGACACTAGAAGGATGGTGCTAAAACATTAGAAACCACCCCCCGATTCAATCACTTCCCACCAGCCTCCACCTCTAGCACTGAAGAGAACAATTCGTAATAGTCCATTTTCACACTGCTTATAAAGACATACCCAAGACTGGGTAAATGATAAAGAAAAAAGGTTTAATGGACTCATAGTTCAGCATGGCTGGGGTGGCCTCAGGAAACTTACCATCGTGGCTGAAGGGGGAGCAAACATTACTTTGAGCAAAAGGGGGAAAAGCGCCTTCTAAAACCATCAAATCTCATGAGAACTCACTCACTACCATGAGAATAGCAGCATGGGAATAAACATCCCCATGATTAAGTTACCTACCACTGGGTCCCTCTCAAAACACATGGGGATAATGGGAACTACAATTCAGATTTGGATGGTGATGCAGCCAAAACATATCACAATTTAACATGAGATTTGGGTGGGAACATAGAGCCAAACCATATCATTATACCCCTGAACCCTCCGAAATCTCATGTCCTTCTCACATTTTAAAACAAAATCATGCCTTCTCCACAGTCCCCCAAAATCTTAACACATCCCAGCATTACCCAAAATGTCCAAATCCTAAGTCTCATCTGAGACAAGGCAAGTCCCTTCCACTTATGAGCTTGGAAAATAAAAATCAAGTGAGTTACTTCCAAGATACAGTGGGAATACAGCAACTGAGTGAATGCTCCCATTTTAAAAGGAAGAAATTGGCCAGATATTCGAAAGATCTTAAGAAGGTCAAGATGGCTATGTTAAGTAACAGATATTCAATGTCGATGAAACAACCGTCAATTTAAATAAGATGCAATCAAGGTCTTTCATAGCTAAAGGGAAGTCAATATCTGGATTCAAAGCTTCAAAGGACAGGCTGACTCTTTTGTTAGGGGCTAATGCAATTTGTGACTTTAAGTTGAAGCCAGTGCTCATTTGCCATTTGCAATATCCCAGAGCCCTAAATAATTATGTTAAAACTGCTCTGCCTGTGCTCCATCAGTGGAAAAACAAAGCCTGGATGACAAAGCGTTTGTTTACTACAGGTTTACTGAATGTTTTAAGCCCATGTTGAGACCTACTGCTCAGAAATAAAATATTTCTTTTAAAATATTCCTACTCATTGACAATGCACCTGGTCACCCAGGAGCTCTGATGGAGAAGTACAAAGAGATTAATGTTTTCATTTCATCTACCACAACACCATTCTGGAACCCATTGATCAAGGAGTTATTTCAACTTTCAAATCTTAATATTTAAGTAATATATTTCATAAGAAAATAGCTACTATAGTAATTCTTCTGATGGATCTGAGTGATATAAATTGAAAACCTTCTGAAAAAATATACGATTCTAGATGCCATTGAGTATAATCATAATTCATGAAATAAGATCAAAATATCAACACTGAAAGGAGTTTAGAAGAAGTTGATGCCACAACCCTCATGGATGACTGTGAGAGATTCAAAACTTCAGTGGAGGAAGCAACTACAGATGAAGTGGAAATAGCAAGTGCACTACAATTAGAAGAGGAGCCTGAAGATGTGAAGGAATTGCTACAATCTTTTGAACAAACTTGATCAGATGAAGATCCACTTCTTATGGATGTGGAAATAAAGTGGCTTCTTGAGATGGCATTTTCTTCTACTGAGGATGCTGTGAACTTTGTGGAAATGAGAACAAATGGTTTAAAATATGACATGAATTTACTTGATAAAGCAGTGGCAGGGTTTGAGATGATTTATTATGGTTTTAAAAGAAATTCTACTCTGGGTAAAATACTATCAAACAGCATCACATACTAAAGATAAATCTTTACTGGAAGGAAGAGTCAATTGATGCAACAAACTTTATTGTTGTGTTATTTTTAGAGATTGCCACAGCCACTCCAACTTTCAGCAGCCACAACCTTGACCAGTTAGCAGCCATCAATGTCACTGTAAGACCCCCTCATCAGCAAAAAGATCACCACTTGCTGAAGGCTTAAATATCATTAGCAATTTTTAAGCAATGACGTATTTTAAAAGTAAAGCATGTGTATTTTCCCTTAGACATGCAGTATTGCACATTTAATAGACTATAATATAGTGTAGACATAACTTTTATGTGCACTGGGAAACCAAAAAATTTGAGTGACTTGCTTTATTGCAATATTTGCTTTATTGAAGTGATGTGGAACTCAACTCCCAATGTCTCTGAGGCATGCCTATATTTGTTAAATTAACGTAAAACTGATTAAAATCTGGGTATATACTTTAATGTAGGGCTTTACATGGTCAAATATTTAATATAACATATTCTTGATCAAGTAGATTTTCTAATATCTTAAATCCTTAGCATATAAGCTGTTATTTAACTAATTTATATTTCTTAAACACAGAGATTAGAATATATTATAATAATCTTACTTTCTGAGTAAATATGCTTTTATTTTTCCACAGTAAATAAAATAATTATTTAGATTGTAAATGAAGATTAGAAATTAGAGACTTGGGATATTAGATATTTTTTAGAATACAGCAAAAATATATAAATAAATCCAAGTTTATCAAGTGTACCGCCAATTAAAAGTTTCATAAAATTAGTATGTTTAATATTTCTTATGATTACTTCCCTTAAAATCATATATTTGTATTGAATATATTGTTCACATATGCTCTTCCTGAAAAAAGATTAATGCCCTTTACTATTCAAAGTTTTAGCAAGAGTAGGCCCTTATATTTAAAGCAACAAAAGAAATATCAGTTGACAAAGTGGAAATGTAGACAGTGACCGTCTAGATAGACACTATAGAAAAATAGCCTTTCCTAGTGTAATGCCCTATTATCATTATTGTCAATTTATATGCTTAGACTAGTAGCGTTGAGAATGTAGAAAAAGTGAAGTCATTATGCTTCTCATATCAAACTATTTCCTAAGATATTTTCCTGATGAGTATGGTCTATTGCATTTGTAAATTTTACTGTTTTGGCTTCTCTGCATGCTTGAAGTTATCATTTTTCATATTTGTGCACTCTCCAGGAATCAACATATTGTGAGTCAGCATAAAACTTCAGGTCCAAGACCAAGATGGTGAATTACCAAACTAAAAATTGTTAGAAACTCACACGGCCTCAAACATTGTCTGGTGTAATTGGTAACATAATCAGTGGTTGGAAAAATTTTAAAAGTAGTAGCAACATTTTCATATAATTATGAATAACAATTCTCAAATCCTTGGGCAAATTTGCACTTGTCAATGTGTTCACCTCCTGATGTCATTAGGCAGATCAGCAAACATGGGAACTCATGCCATAGAGACCTATCACAAACAGCTTAACAGGTCCCATTAATTTCACCGGGAATAATAAAAGCTTTGGTTTTGAGATGACTTAATTTGGGAATTGGATTGGGAAATGGGCAAGAATTCTATTACAGTGTTAAAAGAATTTCTGAGAAAGAAGGGGAAAAAGCAAACAAACTACCAAATAACTCACTGAAGAAAGCAGCATTTTCTACAAAAAAAGGTGAGCACATGGGACATTGCCACCACAGAAATTTTCTATCTTCAGAAAATAAGACATTAATTCTTTCTGCATTGCCTGAAACTCTTACATGAACAACAGAAAGTGTAAATCTCTAAAATTGATGATCGATTTTTTGAATAAACCTGCTTTAGAATTAGAAGTAAAATAATAAACTTTTATTCATTGAATTTTTGGCTGTTAAACTCTTATTCAACTTGTTGCTGATCTAATTGCTTATTTTTACTTTCACATAGTCTTATCAAGAAGATAATTCTGGATTATCCAATCATAGAGCTGAGTATTGGCTCATAATGTGGCTAGTTTCTTTTTTTTTATATATATATCCATAAAACTTGTGGAAGAAACTTATGTATTTCACAAGTTAAGCAATGGGATAATAGCATTTTAAGGCTGTAGAAATACTTATAACTCATATGTCCTACTCTATATCAGATTACATAGCAAGAGAAGTATATAGGGTTACTTTGTAAATACTGAAACAAATAATAGGGTTTTATACATCTATCTTTTTTAAAAGGGTGTACTGAGTCACCTACTGAGTACATTATTGTAATTTTGCATGTTATCAATTACAAAGGGATGAGACTATAAGTGAAGAATTAGAAAATAAAGCAATATGGCTAATCAATCAGTGTTTGAGAGATAAAAATTATTATGGATGCATTACCTTTGTTTAAATTATAGTCACTTGGCCTTCCTGTCTGTCTTCAAATTTAGAATTTCTCACAAATATACCTTGCTTTAGATTTTGTCTGTTTTTGGATGATTAGTTGGCTTTTCATCCTACCTCCTTCTCACCCTTATTTCTTGCTATTTAATTTCTAAGAAAAAAAAATAAGACATGGGTTAACTTTATTCCAATATTCAATTGAGCATCTTGTCTGGATTTGTACTTCCCGTTATATACAGTTTCATTTTTAGGAAGACTATAAGAAATCTTGCATTTGAATCCAAAGGACATATAGATGTACCAAACCCCTTAACAGAGAATTGCATAATCAAAACACAAGATTTCACACTCCTATTTAACATTCTTGCTTATGCTGTGTTTTATAAAATTTAACTAAATTGTTTTAAAAGAGCTTTTGAATATTTCATAAATAGCCTTACTTATTCATTGTAGAACTTTTTAATTGTCTTTTAATTCTAGAAAATTCTAGCTAATTAGAAAAACTACATAAATCTAGGCTTCTATTTCTATGCCCAGCTACATTGAGTCCTAAAACAACTTAAGCTGAGGATACATTTAAGCAAGATTCCTTTCTATCAGTATTGCTGATAAAAATGATCCCCCCTTTTCCCGGTCATTGGAGCCAACATACTTCAGAACTTTTTCTTGAAGAAGTTATCACATGTCTGAAGTATTTTAGTATTTCAAATACTAAATACTTAGTGGGACTTAATGTTTTTATTTCTATTTCATTACAAACAAATGACTCCAAAAAGATGTATTTCCATGGAAATGGCAAGGCTCGGTAGACAAATGATCAATTATGCCTAACTACATTAGTATAAAATTTTTCTATTTTTTTCCTTAATATTGGTACTTGTTATGCTAAATGTAAAATAAGACGTAACTTTCAAAAAAAAACACACACACACAAAGACACCATTAGCCACACTCTCAATCCACTGTGGGAATGGCTGTCTACCAGATTTGGAGGTTATACTGAGCTTCTGCGGAAAGTGGGTGAGGACTGAAACAAAAATATCAGCCTTTATTTCTGTAAGGTTCTGGAGAATTGATCCAAGAGAAAACACCCCAACACCATCATTGCCTGAGCTCTGAACAAATTCTTCCCTTTCCTGCAGGGAAAACAATATTTGCATTACAAAGGTACATCATCCACAGAAAATAAAATAAAATTTACTTAAACTTCTTAAATGAACATGGAAAGGAATTTTTCAGAAGCATAGTTAGACTGTCTCCAAAATCTGACACATAGCACCCATCTAATCCCTTTAAGACAATGTCTCTGTGTGAAAAGTTTGGCTTAAATCACTAATCATTGATTACTAGAAAGAGGATGTGACCAAATCATTTACAAAAATATGAAGCAATAAAAGTACAGTTCTTTTCATATTTAGTGGACACCTAATTCTAAAAACAGAGTGGTTTGCAAACACATAAAAATATTTTGTGTGTAATTAAGCCCATAAATGTCTGTATTCAATGTATTAAATTATTAGCACAACAGTTTATATCTAGTAAATCATTACTGTGTTGATTTACATTCCTTTTAGATATGGCTTCTATAATATTTTCCTCATGTGTGTGCATGCATGTGTTTGTGTGCGTGTGTGTAAAAGTGGAAGTGTGATAATAAACAGTAGTTTGGCATTGCTAGTTAGATACAGGTTAATTATGCCATTACTTAACAGAACTTGGTTTGCAGCTGTAACTTGACTGCTAAGAAAAAGAAAAATGATATTAATCCTTCTGAAATGAAATTGTGCTCATAAATACACATCTTTCTATAAAAAGAAATAATTCTCCCAGGAATTCTGTTGAATCTGCAATCTTCCTAAAAGATTTTTGTTCACATTTCTACAGTACAAGAAATGAGAGGGTTTTTCCTTACTCCATATTGATAGTTAAACATAGTTTGTACTATAATTATTGTAGTAAATTGTCAAAATTTTATGTGACCTTGGAATTCATTTTAAAAACAAGTTGGACTTTCTCATTCTGGAAGCAGAGCTTAGAAACTATTGACACGGTTTCAGGTTCCTCTGTCCTCCAAATTCTTCAGTGTGGTTCAAATATCTGTCTTATACAACTGCATCCTAAATACTATCTCATTATGGGACCAGTATATACAACATACTTGGATCACCTCATCAATCCCCAGACCCCACATACACTATGCAGTGACCACATCTAAGTCAAAAATGATGCCTGGAAATTATGCCTACTAGCACTAAACCCACTAATTAGATTTCCCCAGGGGAAGCCCACTTAGATAACACCCTAGACCCCAATAAAGGCTTTGGCTCACAAATTCCTCACTCTCTTTTGCTCCCCACCCACTAGTTGTACTGCTTGACCCAGAGAGCTTCCTCCTCCCCATTAGCCTTGTGAATCATGCAGATTGCTTCTCTCTAGGAACTGTTAGAATGCACTGCTTCTGAAATTTCATGTGTTTTGTTGAGTTGCCACCTCTGTATCTCACTTGACCAACACACAAAAACCTAACATTTGTTCTAGTCTCCTATAGAGTGGCTATCTTGGTAGGAATAAAAAAGACACAGGTCAGACAAGAGTCACCGAGGTATCTGCCAGAAAAGACGAATTTCAATCTCCTCTTGAAAGACCTCCACAAATACACCCAGAAGTAAAGCTTTACTAGCCATCTGGGCATCCCTCAATCCAGTCAAGTTGACATCATCACAGTATATATAGAGTGAAAATTATTAATAATCATTCAACTATTTTTAAAAAGCTTCAGTAAAAAGTTTAAGTTATGGTAGCATTTACTGTAAAATTGAAGATTGTGCAAAAGGAACACAGGCTATTCAATAATTGACTGCCTAGACAGGTATTGAGAAACTAGTTAGTGAATGTATTAATTTGTTATCACATTGCTATAAAGAACTTCCAGAGACTGGGCAATATATAAAGGAAAGAGGTTTAATTGACTCCCAGTTCCACTGGGCTGAGGAGGCCTCTGGAAACTTGCAATCATGGTGGAAGGGAAAGCAAATATGTCCTTCTTCACATTGCCACAGGAAAGAGAAGAATGAGTGAAGTGGGGTGGGAACCATCTTATAAAAACCATCAGGTATTGTGAGAAGTCATTCACTATTATGACAACAGCATGAAGGTTACTGCCCCCATAATTCAATTACCTCTCACTGGGTTCCTCCCATGACCCAGGAGAATTGTGGGAGCTACAATTCAAAATGAGATTTGGGTGGGGACACAGTCAAACCATATCTTTCTGCCTCGGGCCACTCCCAAATTTTATGTGCTCACATTTCAAAACACAACCATGCCTTCTCAACAGTCCCCCAAAGTCATAACTCATTCTAGCATTAACCAAAAAATCCAAGTCCAAAGTCTCATCTGAGACACAGCAAGTACCTTCCACCTATGGTCTGTAAAATCAAAAGCAAGCTAGTTACATCCTAGATACAATTGAGGTATAGGCATTGGGTAAATATACCCATCCTAAATTACAGAAATTGGCCCAAATAAAGGGGCTATAGGCCCCATGAAACTTCAAAATCCTATAGGGCCATCCTTAAAATGTAAAGTTCCAAAATACTTTTCAGGTTGGAGTGCAGAAGTGTGATCATAGCTCACTGCAACCTTAAACTCCTGGCCTCCAACAATCCTCCTGCCTCAGCCTTGAGAATAGCTAAGACTACAGGCATGCACCTCTGCACACTTCTATTTATTATTATTATTATTATTACTTTTTGTAGAGACAGGGTCTCTGTATGTTGCCCAGGCTGGTCTCAACCTCCTAGGGTCAAGGAATGCTCTGACTTCAGCCTCTGAAAGTCTTGGGATTACAGGTGTGAGCCAGCACACGTGGCCTTGACCCTTTCTTATATCCTCGTCTTCTTCTAGTGGGTGATAGTGTAAAAACATGGGTTAGAAGTGGAGTCTTTTTGGGGCACATTTCATACTGGACACAGTCCACCTTAAGGGCAGGATCCAATCCTCTTCCTTTCTGTTACACCTTCCTTTCAGAAGTTGGCAGTGTCTAGTTTATCAAGCCAGGTTGATTTTTCTATTTCTCTAAATCTACCTGGCTGAGTAGGTATCTAAACTCAAGGTGAGTGAGCCTTGGGATTTCTTTCTCTGAATAGTCAGCTGAACAACACACTGAATAGGCCTATTTCAAAATTAGGGAAAGTAAAGGGGCTCAGATTACATGGGAAGTCTAAACTCCATAATACATTTCAGATTTTTTTCAATACCTACTTATTGTTATTGTGCTAATGTAGTTACCCGTCAATATGTAACTCTTTATGATAATATTAGTAGTGTGTAGAATGCCCTCAGGAATCCTGTAAACAAAGGGATAAAATGACAGGGCAGAGAGGGTGGTTCCAAGATGGCCAAATAGGAACAGCTCCAGTCTACAGCTCCCAGCGTGAGCGACGCAGAAGACAGGTGATTTCTGCATTTTCAACTGAGGTACTGGGTTCATCTCACTGGGGCTCGTTGGACAGTGGGTGCAGCGCACCGAGCATGAACTGAAGCAGGGCGTGGCATCACCTCACCCAGGAAGCGCAAGGGGTCAGAGAATTCCCTTTCATAGCCAAGCAAAGCTGTGACAGAGGGCACCTGGAAAATCAGGTCACTCCCATCCTAATACTGCGCTTTTCCAATGGTCTTAGCAAATGGCACACCAGGAGATTATATCCCATGCCTGGCTTAGAAGGTACCAGGCCCACAGAGCCTCACTCATTGCTAGCACAGCAGTCTGAGATCGAACTGCAAGGCAGTAGTGAGGCTGGGGGAGGGGCGCCCAGCATTGCTGAAGCTTGAGTAGGTAAACAAAGCAGCCAGGAAGCTCGAACTGGGTGGAGCCCACCGTTCCTCAAGGAGGCCTGCCTGCCTCTGTAGACTCCACCTCTGGGGGCAAGGCATAGCCAAACAAAAGGCAGCAGAAACCTCTGCAGACATAAATTTCCCTGTCTCACAGCTTTGAAGAGAGTAGTGGTTCTCCCAGCATGGAGTTTGAGATCTGAGAATGGACAGACTGCCTCCTCAAGTGGGTCCCTGACCTCTGAGTAGCCTAACTGGCAGGCACCCCTGAGTAGGGGCAGACTGACATCTCACACGGCCAGGTACCCATCTGAGATGAAACCTCCAGAAAACAATCAGACAGCAACATTTGCTGTTCAGCAATATTCACTGTTCTGCAGCCTCTGCTGCTGATACCCAGGCAAACAGGGAATGGAGTGGACCTCCAGCAACCTCCAACAGACCTGCAGCTGAGGGTCCTGACTGTTAAAAGGAAAATTAACAAACATCTGTTTAAAAATTATAATTAACCCCATCCATACATCACCATCATCAAAGACCAAAGGTAGATAAAACCACAAAGATGGGGAAAAAACAGAGCAGAAAAACTGAAAATTCTAAAAATCAGAGTGCCTCTCCTCCTCCAAAGGAACACAGCTCCTCACCAGCAATGGAACAAAGCTGGATGGAGAATGACTTTGATGAATTGAGTGATGAAGGCTTCAGACGATCAAACTTCTCTGAGCTAAAGGAGGAAGTTCAAACTCATCACAAAAAGTTAAAAACCTTGAAAAATATTAGATGAATGGCTAACTAGAATAACCAATGCAGAGAAGTCCTTAAAGGACCTGATGGAGCTGAAAACCATGGCATGAGAACTATGTGACAAATGCACAAACTTCAGTAGCTGATTCGATCAACTGGAAGAAAGGGTATGAGTGATTGAAGATCAAATGAATGAAATGAAGCGAGAAAAGAAGTTTAGAGAAAAAATAATACAAAGAAATGAACAAAGCCTCCAAGAAATATGGGACTATGTGAAAAGACCAAATCTATGTCTGATTGTTTTACCTGAAAGTGACGGGGAGAATGGAACCAAGTTGCAAAACACTCTGCAGGATATTATCCAGGAGAACTTCCCCAACCTAGCAAGGCAGCCCAACATTCAAATTCAGGAAATACAGAGAACGCCACAAAGATACTCCTCAAGAAGAGGAACTCCAAGACATATAATTGTCAGATTCAACAAAGTTGAAATGAAGGAAAAAATGTTAAGGGCAGCCAGAGAGAAAGGTCAGGTTACCCACAAAGGGAAGCCCATCAGACTGACAGCGGATGTCTCAGCAGAAACTCTACAAACCAGAAGAGAGTAGGGGCCAATATAAAAATTCTTAAAGAAAAGAATTTTCAACCCAGAATTTCATATCCAGCAAAATTAAGCTTCATAAGTGAGGGAGAAATAAAATCCTTTACAGACAAGCAAATGCTGAGAGATTTTGTCACCACCAGGCCTGCCCTAAAAGAGCTCCTGAAGGAAGCACTAAACATGGAAAGGAACAACTGGTAGCAGCCAGTGCAAAAACATGCAAAATTGTAAAGACCATAGAGACTAGGAAGAAACTTCATCAACTAACGAGCAAAATAACCAGCTAACATCATAAAGACAGGATCAAATTCACAAATAACAATATTAACCTTAAATGCAAATGGGCTAAATGCTCCAATTAAAAGACACAGACTGGCAAATTGGATAAAGAGTCAAGACCCATCAGTGTGCTGTATTCAGGAAACCCATCTCACATGCAGAGACACACACAGGCTCAAAATAAAGGGATGGAGGAAGATCTACCAAGCAAATGGAAAACAAAAAAAGGCAGGTGTTGCAATCCTAGTCTCTGATAAAACAGACTTTAAACCAACAAAGACCAAAAGAGACAAAGAAGGCCATTACATAACGGTAACGGATCAATTCAACAAGAAGAGCTAACTATCCTAAATATATATGCACCCAATACAGGAGCACCCAGATTCAGAAAACAAGACCTTAGAGACCTACAAAGAGACTTAGACTCCCACACAATAATAATGGGAGACTTTAACACCCCACTGTCAACATTAGACAGATCAATGAGACAGAAAGTTAAGAAGGATATCCAGGGATTGAACTCAGCTCTGCACCAAGCAGACCTAATAGACATCTACAGAACCCTCCACCCCAAATCAACAGAATATACATTCTTCTCAGCACCACACTGCACCTATTCCAAAATTGACCGTGTAGTTGGAAGTAAAGCACTCCTCAGCAAATGTAAAAGAACAGAAATTATAACACACTGTCTCTCAGACCACAGTGCAATCAAAGCAGAACTCAGGATTAAGAAACTCACTCAAAACCGCTCAGCTACATGGAAACTGAACAACCTGCTCCTGAATGACTACTGGGTACATAACGAAATGAAGGCAGAGATAAAGATGTTCTTTGAAACCAATGAGAACAAAGACACAACATACCAGAATCTCTGGGACACAATTAAAGCAGTGTGTAGAGGGAAATTTATAGCACTAAATGCCCACAAGAGAAAGCAGGAAAAATCTAAAATTGACACCCTAACATCACACTTGAAAGAACTAGAGAAGTAGGAACAAACACATTCAAACGCTAGCAGAAGGCAAGAAATAACTAAGATCAGAGCAGAACTGAAGGAGATAGAGACACAAAAAACCCTTCAAAAAATCAATGAATCCAGGAGCTCGTTTTTTGAAAAGATCAACAAAATTGATAGACTGCTAGCAAGACTAATAAAAAAGAAAACAGAGAAGAATCAAAGAGATGCATTAAAAAATGATAAAGGGGATATCACCACCGATCCCACAGAAATACAAAGTACCATCAGAGAATACTATAAACACCTCTATGCAAATAAACTAGAAAATCTAGAAGAAATGGACAAATTCCTCAACATATACACCCCACAAGACTAAACCAGGAAGAAGTTGAATCTCTTAACAGACCAATAACAGGCTCTAAAATTGAGGCAATAATTAATAGCTTACCAACCAAAAAGAGTCCAGGACCGGATGGATTCACAGCTGAATCCTACCAGAGGTACAAGGAGGAACGGGTACTATTCCTTCTGAAACTATTCCAATCAAGAGAAAAAGAGGGAATCCTCCCTAACTCATTTTATGAGGCCAGCATCATCCTGATACCAAAGCCTGGCAGAGACACAACAAAAAAAGAGAATTTTAGACCAATATCCCTGATGATCATTGATGCAAAAATCCTCAATAAAATACTGGCAAACCAAATCCAGCAGCACATCAAAAAGCTCATCCATCATGATCAAGTGGGCTTCATCCCTGGGATGCAAGGCTGGTTCAACATATGCAAATCAATAAACGTAATCCAGCATATAAATGGAACCAAAGACAAAAACTACACGATTATCTCAATAGATGCAGAAAAAGCCTTTGACAAAATTCAACAGCCTTTTGTGCTAAAAACTCTCAATAAATTAGGTATTGATGGGATGTATCTCAAAATAATAAGAGTTATTTCTGACAGACCCACAGCCAATATCATACTGAATGGGCAAAAACTGGAAGAATTCCCTTTGAAAACTGGCACAAGGCAGGGATGCCCTCTCTCACGACTCCTATTGAACATAATGTTGGAAGTTCTGGCCAGGGCAATCAGGAAAGAGAAAGAAATAAAGGGTATTCAATTAGGAAAGAGGAAGTCAAATTGTCCCTGTTCACAGATGACATGATTGTATATCTAGAAAACCCTATCATTTCAGTCCAAAATCTCCATGAGCTGATAAGCAAATTCAGCAAAGTCTCAGGATACAAAATCAATGTGTAAAAATCACAAGCATTCTTATATACCAATAACAGACAAACAGAGAGCCAAATAATGAGAGAACTCCCATTCAAAATTGCTTCAAAGAGAATGAAATACCTAGGAATCCAACTTACAAGGGATGTGAAGGACCTCTTCAAGGAGAACTACAAACCACTGCTCAATGAAATAAAAGAGGACACAAACAAATGGAAGAACATTCCATGCTCATGGATAGGAAGAATCAATATCGTGAAAATGGCCATACTGCCCAAGGTAATTTATAGATTCAATGCCATCCCCATCAAGTTACCAATGACTTTTTTCACAGAATTGGAAAAAACTACTTTAAAGTTCATATGGAAGTGAAAAACAGCCTGCATTGCCAAGTCAATCCTAAGCCAAAAGAACAAAGCTGGAGGCATCACACTTCCTGACTTCAAACAATTCTACAGGGATGCAGTAACCAAAACAGCATGATACTGGTACCAAAACAGAGATATAGACCAATGGAACAGAACAGAGCCCTCATAAATAATACCACATATCTACAACCATCTGATCTTTGACAAACCTGACAAAAACAAGAAATGGGGAAAGGATTCCATATTTAATACATGGTGCTGGGAAAACTGGCTAGGCATATGTAGAAAGCTGAAACTGGATCCCTTCCTTACACCTTATACAAAAATTAATTCAAGATGGATTAAAGACTTCAATGTTAGACTTAAAACCATAAAAACCTTAGAAGAAAACCTAGGCAATACCATTCAGGACATAGGCTTAGGCAAGGACTTCACGTCTAAAACACCAAAAGCAATGGCAACAAAAGCCAAAATTGACAAATGGGATCTAATTAAACTCAAGAGCTTCTGCACAGCAAAAGAAACTACCATCAGAGTGAACAGGCAACCTACAGAATGGGAGAAAGTTTTTGCAATCTACTCATCTGACAAAGGGCTAATATCCAGAATCTACAAAGAACTGACACAAATTCCCAAGAAAAAAAACAACTGCATCAAAAAGTGGGCAAAGGATATGAACAGACACTTCTCAAAAGAAGACATTTATGCAGCCAACAGACACATGAAAAAATGTCCATCATCACTGGCCATCAGAGAAATGCAAATCAAAACCACAATGAGATATCATCTCACGCCAGTTAGAATGGCGATCATTAAAAAGTCAGGAAACAACAGGTGCTGGAGAGGATGTGGAGAAATAGGAACACTTTTACACTATTGGTGGGACTGTGAACTAGTTCAACCATTGTGGAAGACAGTGTGGTGATTCCTAAGGGATCTAGAACCAGAAATACCATTTGACCCAGCCATCCCATTACAGGGTATATAACCAAAGGAATATAAATCATGCTGCTATAAAGACACATGCACACGTATGTGAAAATGTGGCACATATACACCATGGAATACTATGCAGCCATGAAAATTGATGAGTTCATGTCCTTTGCAGCAGGGACATGGATGAAGCTGGAAACCATCATTCTCAGGAAACTATCACAAGGACAAAAAAATCAAACACCACATGTTCTCACTCATAGGTGGGAATTGAACAATGAGAACACTTGGACACAGAAAGTGGAACATCACACACCGGGGCCTGTTGTGGGGTGGGGGGAAGGGGGAGGAATAGTATTAGGAGATATACCAAATGTAACTGACAAGTTAATGGGTGAAGCACACCAACATAGCACACGTATACATATGTAACAAATCTGCACGTTGTGCACATGTACCCTAGAACTTAAAGTATAATAAAAAGGTGTATATAAAAAAAAATGACAGAGAAGAATTTGGTGATATCTGTTACCTGCCTCAAATACCATGATAATACCAGAATGCAACACTGCACTTCTTCATTATATATCTTTTCTGATCATAATGGTCGTGCCAAAGTATTGTTAATCAAAAATACTCTTTTTATCATTTTATCATCTGTCATATACATTGTTTTTAAATTGACATCTGAGGTGAATTAAAGTTATCCTAAAAGCTAACTTTTCATGCAGGAAATTTTTATGCTTTAACCCTTTACATAGTTTAAGGCTCTTTTCGGTAGTTTTCCATCACCCAGACAATTTATCTAACCTTTGGTGAGAAGAGCACAAGGGCTGTTGCAATCACA
The DNA here is from genome assembly GCF_028885625.2 of Pongo pygmaeus. Taxonomy (NCBI): domain Eukaryota; kingdom Metazoa; phylum Chordata; class Mammalia; order Primates; family Hominidae; genus Pongo; species Pongo pygmaeus. The sequence goes on from NC_072376.2 coordinate 81,498,350, forward strand.
TTGACCCTTTCTTCTGTAATGTTACTGACCATTGACCCCAGAGACAACAATGCAATGCTATTTTCTCCAGATCTCTGGGAAATTTTCATTTCCAATGAATAAATAATTTGCTCTCTCACAAAAGAGCAATAACTCAGCAAACATTATTGAAAGAATTGTTACAAGAAACTAAGGAGAAAAAATCAAATATCAGCCAGAATTGTTAACGGAGTGGCTATGGTAAAACATGCATGAAATTTTCCATCGTAACCATTTCTAAGTACAAAGAGAATGCTAGATATATTCACAATCCTATGCAATCAATCCTCAGAACTTTTCTTCTTCTAAAACAAAAACTCTATACCTAATATACAACAACTTTCCATTTTATGCTCTCCTTTTCACCTGTTAATCACTTTCTTTTTCTATGAATTTGACAGTTTAAATACCTTATATGAGTGGATTACAGTCTTTATCTTTTTTTATTTATTCACTAAGTCTAATGACATCAAATTTCATCTACATTGTAGCATGTGTCACAATTCCTTTTTTTGAGGCTGAGTAAAATTTTATTTCGTGTATATACCATACAGTTGTTATATATTCGTTTCTTGATAGACACTTGGGTTGTTTCCAGCTCTTAGCTTTTGTAATAGTGCTATATCTCTATAGATGTGCAAATATCTCCTTGAGATCCTGATTTTCATTCTTATTAATACAATTCAGAAGTGGAATTTCTGTTTCACATGTTAATTCTTTTTTTAATAATTTTTGAGACACCTCCATACTGTTTTCTAGTGGTGTCAGTTTTTTAAAGACGACATCACTCAATTCCTTTGGAAAGAATTATGTTATACAACATCAATTTTCTCTATTATTAATCTATAGTTGTGTAAGTTTGTGCGTGTGTGTGTGTGTGTGTGTATTTGATTAAGTATATACAGTAAGAAATAAATTGGTATCTTTACACAGTAGTGTGGGAAAGATATTGTTAAAAAATGGGAACCAAGCTCTTCATTTATAATATCTTAATCACTAATATAGATTCTTAGGAAGACTACACTGTTTACTTGTCTTTAGTTTTATATTGATATTGTTCTCCTAAATAACTTGTGTTTATTTCAGGGAGGTTTTCTAAATCATTAGTTTAGTGTAGTCATTATAATTTTATTTCTCTGACTATGCCACTAAAGAAAAGTTACCTATGATGGGGAAGATATTATATATTTCTCTCAACTGTGTAATTATTTATAACCTATATTAAAATTTGTCAGAATTTCCCAAATCTTCCTTCTAAATCACTCCTTCACCACGTAAGGTAAGAATTGCTGACATTTTGAAGTCTTGTGCATGGTTTAGAATTTCTGTGAAATCGTCCTCGAAATCCTACTGATAATCCAGAAGTAAACATGTATAGTTACATATTTCTGGGTTTTTTTACGGGTGACACCAGTTACTCTGATATCTTACTGTAAAATTGGCATCCTCATGGAATGTGTTATGTACAACTGGTTTCGAGGGACTCTCATCATTACCTCACTATGTCCTATGGGGAGGATGCGCACGCACTTCCGTGGGAGAGGTCCACCAGACTCTTCCCCCGAAAATATCCGGTCACTCTCTTGAGCAGCTCACTTCATGCTTCAAAAAACTCCTGCTAAAGACTTGTTTTCCTGGATTTATTTGAGAATTATTCTTACTTGTGATCCCTGCTACTTATGAGTTTTGAAATTCAATTTCTTTCTGTAAACGGGTAATTTCCATGTTACTTGATGTACTTTCCCACCAAAAAAGAAATATGGAGGAACCAAAGTTTCATTGTTATCCTGTCAAAACTGTATACTCATTTTTTGTTATTCCTTGTGTTTTACATTCATCATTTGATCTTTTCTTTCTATAAAATAATGATCAAACCGTTTGAACATAAAAAGTATACTTTCTGATATAAATCATGGATGCGAAGCTTACTTCTGTGAAAAAACAATTTTTCACAGAAAAAAAGATTAAAGGAAAAACTATTCACCTTTCACTTTGCCAACCATGTATTGCCTAGAGCATTCTTCAAAAGTGTGATTTTAACCTTATGACATTAGTTTCAAAATGAAGGTCACTATACTAATTATATCACCCACATAAAACATCCAAGTATTCTGTATGATGCCAGTTACTTGTGGCAACATTTAAAGTAACTTGCATTCAATGTTTCATCTCATTGGTTTCCTGCCTAAAACCTTTTAGGGGTGGATCTTACAGTGTTGCAGTATGTGATTTCTGTTTATAGGTTAATAACTAACATGGACAGTTCATTCTCTTTCTGCGATATCCTTAAGAAAATTATACAAGCATGTTGTAAGAAAATTGAAAAAGAACAAAAAAGGGAGTAAGAATCACTGCATACACAGATATCCTGTTTCACACTTTATGCTTTTATTCTAGTCTTTATTCCTATAACTAAATGTATATTATTTTATATATATTTGGAAAACTGTAACCCACCACATATTTCTTGTATTGTTCTATAAGAACAAGGTGATCTTATATTTATTTTCTTTGCTCCTCTGTTTCCAATTAAACATCTATAATGGCTGTTTTATCGTTATCAAAGATTCTTTGATAAAACAATTGTAATATTGTGATATGTATAATAATAGCTTAGAAAAATGAGATTATCAATGAAAGGTGCAAGTATTTAAAAAATTGTTACACTTTTCAAAAGAAGACCTATGTGTGGCCAACCATCATATGAAAAAAGCTTAACATCACTGCTCATTAGAGAAATGCAAATCAAAATCACAATACTTACTATTTTGCACCACTCATAATGGCTATTACAAACTCAAAAGGTAATAGATGCCAGTGAGATTGTGTAGAAAGGGGAATGGTTATACTCTATTAGTGGGAATGTAAGTTGGTTCAACCATTGAGGAAGGCAGTGTGGCACTTCCTCAAAAACCTGGAGGCTAAAATACAATTCAACTTATCAATCCCATTAGTGGGTATATATCCAAAGGATGATGAATCATTCTCTTATAAAGGCACATACACATGTTTATTAATAGCAGTAGTAGTCACAATAGTAAAGACATGGTATCAACCTTAATGCCCATCAATGATTGACTGAATAAAGAAAACGAAACGGGGTACATACACACCATGGAATATTACGCAGCCATAAAAAAACAAGATTTTGTATTTTTCAGGGACATAGATGGAGCTGGAGGCCGTTATCCTTAGCAAACTAGCATAGAAACAGAAGTTCAAATACCACATGTTCTCACCATTAAGTGGAACCTAAATATGAGAACACATGGGAGCATAGTGGGGACCAACATACACTGGGGTGTATTGGAGGCTGCAGGGCAGGAAGGGAGAGAAGATCACGTAAAATAACTAATGGGTACTGGTCTTAATGCCTGTCTGATGAAACAATCTGTAAAAAAAACCCGCATGACACAAGTTTATCCATGGAACAAACCTGCACCTGTACTTAAAATAAAAGTTAAAATAAAATAAATGTAATTTTAAACATATAAAAATTCTAAAAAATTATATGTATAAAAAAGTGTAAGTAGTCATTATAATTCTAGTGAGAAAAAGCAGTAACAATTTAGTAATGACATATATGTTTATTTTATTTTATGCATTTTATACTAGTTTTCATCTTCCTAATTAAGTATTAATTTATTTATTCTTTATTATTAATCTTCCTAATTAAGTATTAATTTATTTATTCTTTAGTAACATGGGAAGTAGTTCATGTATTTCTGCTTGCCTATAAGTTATTATATTAGAGTCTGGTGTCCTTTGATTGACAAAAAAGCCAGTTGATAAAATAAGCTACTTATAAGAAATAAATTAATGTTACAAAGGTAGCACGTATAACTTCTTTGGAATTACGAATTACCAAGCACTACTTCCAGGAGAAATTTCATGGGACAATTTTTGAGACAAATTCAGAGTATTATCAGTATTGCTAATTTTGGTTGTTTTTCAGCACTAAAATGAGGAACCTTTTGGTATCATAAATAAAGATATAGCTGTTGAATAAATTCAAAATTGTATTTTTCTGAATTTGGTCAACTGATTGTTAACACTTAGAGAATGTGCTACAAAGTTTGACAACAGTGATTAATATGTTCTACTATAGCGAAGACATTTTTATGTTTAAGTTACTAATTTTGGAACTCCCAAGCAATCCTCATAAGCTGAACAATAATTTACTGTATCTAACTTTTACTTGTTATATCAGTATTAAAATAATCGAGTTTTCAGCAAAAATGTTCGTATAGGTTATTACAAGAAGGTGATATCAGATAGGGGACTAAAAAGTAATTGACAAATACACAAATGTCACCATTTTATTCTATACAGAAGAAAATATGTTCCTACTATGTTCTATGGAGGAGGCATCTGAACCTGTTGCCCTGCCTGGCTTCCTTCTGTTTGACTCCTTCCTATATTTCCTTCTGCTGCCTCCATTGGGAGGAGTTGTTAATCTGTTAGTGCTGAGTCCTTGTGGGGCCACATTTTATATGGCACAGGATTCACCTTCCGGTCAGGATCTATCTCCATCCTTTCTCTTTAATCTTCCTGCTTCAGACATTGGCTGGGCCCAGTCCAGCAAGGGAGGCTGCTTATTCTCTTTTTCTAAATCTACCTGGCTGGGTGGGAACTAGGACTAAATCTGTCGACCTAGGCCGTTCTTTCACTGAATAGTACCCTGAACATCACTCTGATAGGCCTATTCCAAAATGTAGAGGAAGTATATGAGGCTGGATTACATGGCAAATGATGCATGTCAGACATTTTGAAATACCTGCTATTGTTATTGTGCTAGTGAAGTCATACATTAAAATGTAACTTCTTCTGATAACATCTGTAGACTGTACAATGCCCTTAGGAATCCTTAAACATAAGCATCAAATGACAGGGAAAGAATTTGGTGATATCTCTTACCTGACCCCAGTATCATGGTAATACCAAAACTTTACCTACACCTCTTAATATATTTGTTCCTGATCACAATATTAGTGCCAAATTTATTATCCATGAATATACCCTTTATATTATTTTAGCATGTTCCATGTATATTTCTGATTTTGAACTAATATCTGATAATTAGTGCTTTCCCAACAGCTACATTTCTAGGCAGAAAATTTCTATAATGGATTCTTTACAGACTTTAACAGTCTATTTTAGTAGTTTTCCATACCAGTAAGGGACTTTATCTTACCTTTTGTGGGATCTTGGCAAGGGCTGATGCAATTACATTGGCCCTTTCTTCTGTCATGTTACTGACCATTGTCCCCAGAGAAAACACCACAACACCATTTTCTCCAGAGGTCTGGATAAACTCTTCCATTTCCTGTGAAAAAATAATTTGTTCCATCACAAAACAGTATCAGCACAGCAGGCACTACTGAAAGAATTGGTACAAATTACTGAAGAGAGAAAATCAAGTATTATCAGGACTTATTGGAGGAAATTATGTCTTTTAACTGACTCAATCACTCAGTTTCCTATCAAAACAATGTATAATATGATATAGCTGGCCTCTACTAAGGGTATTTATGTAAATATGTGTGTGTGCCTGTTTGTGTGTGTGCACGTGTGTGAGTGTGTGTGTGTAAGGGAGAAAAGAGATAGAACTATTACATAGTAGTCAGGGAGATAATGTTAGAAAATATTATAGCCAGATTCTTCACTTATAATATTATAGTTACTAATACAGGTTCTCAGAAAATGGCACCACTTGGCTTAAATTCTATATTGTCAATTTACTAAATCACGTATCTTTATTTCAGGCAGGTTTTCTATAGAATTCTTCTAGTTTGAAGCCATCAATGCTTTGCTTCCCTAACTATTAGCACTGAGGAAAAGTTATACACAGTTGGGATGATTTTATGTCTACATTTATCTTCCTCTATAATCCTTTACACTTCACTTAAATTTTGTCAGAGTTTTCCAGTCTTTTTTCAAAAGAGAAAAAAATAATCATAAAAGGTAGTGGTTAAAAATCACTGACATTCTGGAGTCTGGTTGTGGTTTGGAATTTCTGTGAATTAGTCCTGAGAGTCTTATTTATAATACAGAATTGTACAGTATATAGTTATATAGTTGAATGATCATATTTTTCAGGTGATTGTTTAGGTGGAACAACTTTTCAGTGAAATCACATTGTCAAATTGATGTTCTATTTATAACTGCATGTGAGGAACTCTCATCAACACTTTGCTGTGTCTCAGAGGCAGCAGCACTTGCACCATAATGGGAGAGGCCACCAGGGCTTTCCACAGGGGAGATCTGGTCACCCTCATGAATAGCTCACTCACACTACACTTCCTGGTGAAGATGTGCTTGGCTAAAAGTGATAGATGTTTATTCTGATTTGCTTTCTCCAATCTATGCCAATATTTAAATTTAGAAACTTCAATGTTAGTGTGAGAGTCATTGTACCACTATTCCAGATAACACACGGGGCATCTAGGCATTTTGTGTGATTGCTGTTACCTGTTGCCACATTTAATGTAACTCGTGTTCAGTGTTTACTCTCACTGGCTTGATGCCCAGAGCCTTCTTCATCCACCCAGTGTCGAAGTAATCTAACTTCTGTTTACGGATTCATCACTGATGTGGACTGGTTGTTTCCCACTCTGTGACAAATTCATAAAAAAAAATACAAAATCAATGTAAGTAATTTAATAAAAATATGAAAAGTTTTAAAAAGAAAAGGAAATTTTTCTAAAATTTCTATCTAGAGATATTACCAATGTAAAATATGTATGTTCCATCATGGCTTTTATTCTATGTACACATGTGACATTTATTTAGAAAGTTTTAGCCTTATTGTGTATACATTATTCTCCTACAAAAAACTTGTCATCTTGTTATATTTATCATTTTCTACCTCTCTTTTCTTGCATTATGGCTCAAAGTGTAATGAATATTTGATTGATAAAAATATTGTAAGGCTATAGTATGCATAGAGTATAAGTTTTTAATCATTCATTCATTTAATATGTTTGATTAATTCCAATGTTAATTTTATGAATATTTTCCATAAATATTAAGTATGTACATCTTGATTTATTTTTTCTCAGTATGATTACCTGAGACTATATTATGAAACCAATGGTTATGTGCATTTTTAAAACACTTGATATATTTTGCCAAGTGTCCTTTTCTCTTAAAATATAGACAAATTATCTGAGAATCTAATATTTCATTGAAAAGAAAATAAATTGGATTAGCAATTATTTTACATAATAAACAATTAGAGAACCGATTTGACAACCATGACTTGCATTCAAATCTTTCTGCAAGTTAATAACAACAGCTACTATTAGAAATTATCAAGTAATTTGCAATGTCTTTTAACTGACTCAATCACTCAGTTTCCTATCAAAACAATGTATAATATGAGATAGGGGTTTTGCAGGTTTGCAGTGGAGTCCTCCAACAAAATCAACATTTGAGTGGATGAGGAAATTGAAAATCCCAGGAGTTTCAAATAAGACATATGTCAGCTTTCCACATTGTCTCAGATAAGGTAGTGTGTCTTCCTGACAGGAAAAAGAAAAGAAAAAGTGGATGACACAAGATAATTACATTAGATAATTTTCTGAATGGGATTGGAATAATGTAGGCAAAAATGTAGGCAAAGTGTCTGTACATTGAAATACAAAAACATATATTCAAATATAGGCATAATTTAATTTTTATGTATTATATATTTTACCCATGTGTATTTATAAGAAAAGCAAAGTGATAAGAGAATTTTGAGGGTAAACTCCATCATTGCTAATGTCACATCAGAATACTCACAATCATAAACAATTATTAAAATAATCTATAGAGAAGTAAACATCCATTGATTACCCCTTAAAGCTTCCACAGTAGCATATAAACATTTAAGCAACTCCTTGAGCTCCATGATAAACTAATTCTGCTGTACCCGTAAAAATGATTTTCTAAGAAATAGTCTAGTTTCCACAGTTCACTAAGCTAATCGTTTTATCTTTGGTTATTCAAGTGAACTGTGGGCTATTTTGAGATTGTGGCTGAAATTCTTGTACCCACTACTGCTTTTGATTCATGCTAATGCATTAATCATATTAGCTTTTAAGTAAACATATTTGCAAATTACAGCTAGAAAATTTTGAGAAATTATTCAAATAGAGATTTGTACTCAATCTTAATTTGGCTCATATTTTGTAAGAAACATAGTTTCAAATAAAAAAAAAACTACACAGATATAACAATGTTCAGACTTTAACAAGATGATTGACCTTAGAAGAATTTCCAATCTTTTAGTGAAGGAATGTAGAAACATTAGAAACTACAAATTACCCTTATTGATTTTGCATTTGAGATAGAGACATTATTTCTCTCAACTGTGAAGGAAACCTTCTGGTAACATGAGGACATATTTTAATTTCAGAATAAGGAAACTGAAGTATACAAGGAAAAACAATTTCTGCAATGTTACATAGATAGTTGTTGTAGAAAATTGTGTAACTACTCAATATACAGGTGTGCATTAAGTAAGATGTTTGTTGACGTGTCTGGCTATTTTTAAGATAAAAAAAGTATAGTAAAACAGATATGTGATTGTTTAAAGAAATATTACATGCACTAATATATGGGTTTAGGATGTCCTAGAATGTTCTGTATGAGCAATGGCCACAGAGTTTTAACTGACCTTATAATTTAAGCTTTTCTATAATACTTGTGCGATTGATAGATCATCTTGTGTTTTCATTTGATAAATTCAGTTACAAAAAAATGCCACTACCAGCCTGGCGCGATGGCTCACGCCTGTAATCCCAGCAATCTGGGAGGCCGAGGCAGGTGTAACACTTGAGGTCAGGAGTTTCAGACCAGCCTGGCCAACATGGTAAAACCCTGTATCTACTAAAAATACAGAAAATTAGCCAAGCGTGCTGACACGCGCCTGTAATACCAGCAGTGAGCTGAGATCGCACCACTGCACTCCAGCCTGGAAGACAGAGCAAGACTCTGCCAAAACAACAACAACAACAACAACAACAACCAAGTACCCTGACTTTGTTGCTTCATATAAGCTCAGCTTCAGAGGCACACGAAAGTTAGATCTCCATGTTATCAACTGAAAAAAATTGCTTACCTAGACCTTCACTGGAAAACTGATCCCACTTCTACTTATTAAATATTTGGAACCAAAATTGAAAATAAGTCACATATATCACATGTTTTACCTTCTCCATGAAAGTCATTTGGTCACTTAATTCTGACATAACAACAGGTACATAGGAAGGTGGAAACAGAAATCCTCCACTATGATTTTCAAGTGTGTAGCCAGGAGAGAAGCGGAGACTGTATCCAAAGGGTATGTTAAATAGTTCAGCCAGCAGCTCGCCACTGGGAATAATAGCGTCTGCAAGAACAAAATCAAATTTTGACTCTTGTAGTTTCTTCATAACTTTCTTATTTGAAACTACATCCTTACAGAACTTTCTAATTATGCCATTAAATATCCACATGATTTCTTGTACTTGTGAAAAATATGACCAAAATGTGTCTTTTGGAAGGGCTGCCCATCTCTTGACCAGTTGCATGATGATATCCTCAAACTCAGTTTTAGTTAAAGATACAGGATAAACTTCAAGTTTAAGAGTAGATGGGCTGTTGATATCAAAAAGAATGGAAGCTGAAGATGCCAATACAGTCACCTCATGACCCCTCTGGACAAGCTCATCCAGGATTGTCTTTATATTCATCCAATGGCTGAATTCTGTGGGGCACACCAGCACTTTTCCACAACTCCCAGAGCTAATGTAACAGCTCAGCTATATCAGCAGAAAAACTGAAGTCCATTTCATAGACATCCTGGTGCAATGGAATACTTTTTTCCATTTGCTGTTTCTTTCTGTCATTTCTTATGGTTATATCCATGAATAAATCAATCACAAGGTTAAAATGTAACTTTTACACTTCTCAGTAAATACATTATCATTAGATTAACAGTCTGAACATGTAGATGGCTAGGAGACAAATGAAGGTAAATGACCTGTTTTCACAAGTGTGTTTAATGTCCCTTTTATGATTATCAGTTCTATCTTTCAGCTAATATCAATGTTCTTGTATGGACACATCACTTGTCTTCTGTAATATATTTTAGACGAGTTTCCAGAACAGTAGCCATGAGAGGTTCATGTTTTTGCATTCGGTTTAAAACAGAACTAAAGATAAAATAACAAAACATGGTTCAAATAATTTTTGTATACTTTGCTCACATATAATTTATATACCACACAGCACCTTCAACTGAGGCATGGTGGACAGAGTGGGCTGCCATTTTTGCTGTTGGGTCAGCTTAGCTGTTCAGCCCTTCAAGCTTTGGAGAGTCCAAATATACTCGTGGTGGAAAGAATCCACCAGTTGATGCACATGTGCTCTACAAAAACATGGCCAGACTCCTTCTTGAAGCAGGTACCAGATCCTGTTCCTCCTCTCTGGGTGGGACTTCCCAACAGGGGACTCCAGCCACTCCCACCAGTGTTCTTAGGCTCATAGAGATTTGAAAACTCCCTGTGACAGAGCTCGCTGAGAAAGATGTGGGCCGGCACCTTTGCTGTTTGATTGACTTATCAATTCTGGTCTGTAAGCTTTGAGGAGCCCAAGCTGACTGGGGTGAAAATGATACACCAGAACAGCACAGCAGCCATATAAAAATGGGGCCAGACTGCTTTTTCAATTGAGTCCCTGACCCCTGTCCTCATTACTGGGTGGAGCCTCCCAACCTGGATTTTTGACTACCACCACTAGTGTTCACTGGCTGACAGAGGTTCCAGGCCTCCCTGATAAAGAGATCTCAGGGGGCAGGGCAGGCTGACATCTTTGCTGTTTGGGCAACTTAGCCATTCTAGCCTTCTAGCTTTGGAGTGTCCAAGGCAACCAGGGTCTGAAGTATACACCCAGCACAGAACAGCTGCTTTGTGAAAATGTGGCTAGACTACCTGAAGCAGGTCCCTGATACCGTTCCTTCTGACTAGGGGTCTGATCTCCCGAATGGGGTCTCCATCCACCTCTTAGAGGTATGTTTGTGCAGGAAACAGGTCCATACCTCCCTGGGATGGAGCTACCAGAGAAAAGAGCAGGCTGCCATCTTTGCTGTTTCTCAGCCTTCACTGGTGATACCTCCAGGTACTAGAAAATCTGAGGTGACTAGTGACTGGAGTGGGCCCCCAGCATACCACAGCAGCCCTACAGAAAAATGATTAGAGTGTAATGTGGGTGTCTGTTCCCATATGTCCTCATCAGGCAGACCTTCCAAGCCTGGGTCTGTAGCCAACACCTGCGCAAGCCATCTAGCTAGTAGCAACTTGGTAACTCCCTGGAGAGAGCCCCTAGGGCAACAGAAAGCCTCTCGGCCACTACCTCTTCAATGGAAGTTTCCTTGCCTCCCTTGGACCAACAAAGGAGCAAAAACACTGAGCCATTTCTGACTTGCATCTCTCTGAGATGAAGCCACAGGAACAAAGTAGCAGAGCAGCAAGCCAATTGATATGGAGCCCACAGGGGTGGGTGCAGGAGAATCTGTAGCAATGTGTGGTCATCTCTCTAAGTTCAACTTTCATGAATAAGAGACCCTAGCCCTTGGGTAACCATCAGACCCGATCCCTGCATGGTGATCCTGCACATCAGATGAGGCTGGTCTGATTTGAGCCCTCCTTGATCTTCTAACACTCTCCTGGGGCCCCAGCCTTGCCATGCCTACCTACAGGGCAGTCTTGGGTGCCCTGGGGCTCACACCACAGCTTCTGCACCAGAGGACTATGCCTGACCAATAGAGAGCTCCAATGGGCAACCCCTACAACCGTGCATCAGTCTTCATTTTCCCTTTCATACTCCAGCTTCCCCTGGGCCCACAGAAACTCCTCACATCATTTTGCTGAGTGTATGTCTGCATGGGTGGGTTTTGCTGTACTTGACCCACCAGCACACAGGAGTGCAGTGCATCCCTCCATGACCCCCACCATATTCACTCAAATCACACTGACAGACATTGCAACACTGCAGACAGAGCCTTGATGGACACAGAACCATAAGTCCTTGCCCTCCCAGTGCCTACCTTTTTGCCAATGCTGCACAGAGGACAGGGGATCCTTCCATACCCTGAGTGATCACTTCTGCTTGCAGGACACACAGAAGGCACTCAGACTTGTGCTGGCAATCACCCCTCCCTAAACAAACACCACCTCCAGTGTAACATCACACAGTCTCCAGCAGGGGCCTTCCAATCCCCTTCCCTGCTTTGCTTCTGCCACCTAGGTGAAGGCCCAGAAAGAGGCAGACACTCCTGCAGTCACTAGCACTCTGCTGCAGTTGCCACACCTTGTTCACCCCAGCACAGTAGACTTATAGCCTTGAAAAGCCAGAGAACAAAGTTGGGTCTCAATGCAAGTCCACCAGAGTTGAAGCATACAGTCCAGGAGTTGGGAACTGACCACTGCCCCCTCTAGAAATAAAGCCAGTTGGCTGAATCCACCTTATATCACAAAGAAACCTTCAAAGCCATCAAATGGAATGAAAGAAAAAAAAATCCAAAGGCCAGCAACCTCAAAGATTGAAGGCAGATAAGCCCACAAAAATAAGAAAGAACCAGTGCAAGAACAGTTTAAACTCAAAAAACCAGAGTGCCTTCTTTCATCCAAATGACAGCATCACCTCTTCAGCAAGGGTTTGGAACTGGGCTGTGGCTAAGTTGGCTGAAATGACAGAAGTAAAATTCAAAATAGGGATATAAATGAAGTATACTGAACTAAAGGAGTATGTTGTAACCCAATGCAAGAAAGCTAAAAATATTAATAACAATAAAACATTGCAGGAACTAACAGACAAAGTAGCCTGTAAAGAGAAAATGTAACTGATCTGATACAGTTTAAAACAAAACCACAAGAAATTTATAATTATTAATAGCAAAATAATATTATAAGTATTAATAGCAAAATAAAACTGAAAAAAACAGTACCAGAGATTTAAGACAGGCTTCCTGAAATCTCTTTATTTATATGTCTTTAAGACAGGCAGACAATAATAGAGAAAAAAAGAATGAACAAAATAAAATGAATGAACAAAACCTCCAAGAAATGTGGGATTATGTGAAGAGAATGAATCTAAGAGTAACTGGTGTGTCTGAAACAGATGGAGACAATTAAATCAGTTGGAAAGCATATTTCAGGATATCATTCATGAGAACTTTTCCAATCTAGCTAGAGAAGCCAACATTCAAATTTAGAAATGCAGAAAACCCCAGTAAGGTATTCCATGAGAAGATCATCCCCAAGACAAAAAAATTATCAGATTCCCCAAAGTCTAAATACAAATAATGTAAAAGATGGCTAGAGAGAAAGACCAAATTAGCTACAATTGGTAGCTCATCAAACTAACATGGACTTCTCAGCTGAAATCCCAGAAACCAGGAGAGATTGGTGGCCAATATTTAACATTCATAAAGAAAATAAATTGCAATTCAGAGTTTCATATCCAGCCTAACAAAACTTCATAAGCAAAATAAGATCCTTTTCAGGCAAGGAACAGCTGAGGAATTTGTTACCACCAGACCTGCCTTGCAAAAACTTCTGAAAGAAGCACTGAACATGGGGAAAAAGAAGTGTTACCAGCCTTTGCAAAAGCACACTGAAGTATACATAATAGTGACACTGTGAAGCAAGCACAAAAACAAGTCTGCAAAATTACCTGCTAACATCATGATGACAGGATCAAGTCCACACATATCAATATTAACCTTAAATGCATATGGGCTAAATGCCCCTATCAAAAGACACTGAGGGGCAAGCTCATTGAAGAACTGAGACCTGTTGATATGCTGTGTTCAAGAGACTCATCTCACTTGCAGTGACATATATAGGCTCAAAATAAACGAATGGGAAATAATCTACCAAGAAAATACAAAACAGAAAAAAAAGCAGGGGTTGCAATTCTAGTTTCTTACTAAACAGACTTTAAACCAACAAAGATAGAAAAATGACAAAGAAGGACAATGCAGACATATACGGTTAAGATGATGAAAAGGAGGCAGGACTAGTTTGCAGCTTCTACTTGGATGGACAGAGCAGTGTGTTAGGACTCATGTTACGGACTTTTTCTCCAAGGACTACTGCAGGAACACACCAGGAAAGCTGAGAAAATTCACAGACAGTTTGAAGGAACTGGGTCACCATGCAGGCTCCCTGAGAAGCTGAAAAACTGTGGGTCTGCTTGCTTTCTAGGTGGGGAGGCTTGTAGTCATGGGCAAGTTCTCAGCCCTGGTCACTGGCTGCAAAAAAAAAATAGATCCAATGCTGTTGGTGGGAAATCGGGGGGCAGGGGCATGGTGGGAGTGAGACCAGCTTTTAGGACTGCAGACTGCATGAAAGCAGGGTGAGTCCCGTGACTGCTGGCATTCCCCCACTTCCCTGGTGACCTGTATGACTCCGCAGAGACAGCCGTAATTCCTCTGGGAACATAACTTCATTGGCCTGGGAACCACACCTCCATCCACCACAGCAGCTGTAGCAAGCCCTGCCCAAAAAGAGTCTGAGCTCAGACACGTCATTCATACCCCCACCTGGGGAATTTTTCTACCCACCCTGGTAGCCAAAGACAAAGGTCATAATATCTTGGGAGTTCTATTGCCCTGCCTACCTCCTGAGAAACCTTAATACTTAACCAGGAATCTCTAGGAAAAATTTTCATTCTCCTATAGTACTGCAGGTGATGTACTCTTGAAAGTGCCACCTTCTGTCTGGAGGTCAGCCAACATAAAACCAGTGCACTAAACAAAAATACAACCAAGGACCCTCATAGAGTCTACTTCACTCCTCTGCTACCTCCACCAAAGCACATGATGATATCCACTGCTGAAAGACCCAAAGATGGATCACATCACAGGACTCTTTACAGTCACTTTCCAGTACCACGCCAGAGCCCAATAACTCCACTGGGTGGATAGACCCAGTAGAGCAAAAACAATCACTACAGCTCAGCTCTCAGGAAGTCCCGTACCTAGAGAAAAGGGGAAAACACTACATCAAGGGAGTATCCTGTGGGACAAAGGAATCTGAACAGCAGATCTTGAGTTCCATATCTTTCCTCTGACATAGTCTACTCAAATGAGAAGGGACCAGAAAAACAATTTTGGTAATATGAAAAAACAAAGTTCTTTAACACTCTTAAATAATAATGCCAGCTCACCAGCAATGCATTCAAACCAAGAATGGTATCTCTGAATTGCCAGGAAAAAAAAATCAGCAGGTGGATCATTAATCTAACCAAGGGGGAACCAGAGAAAGTTGAACTCCAACTTAAAGAAATCAAAAACATGATACAGGATACGAAAGGAAAAATCTTCAGTAAAATAGCATAAATTAAAATAAAAAAATCTGTGGAAATCAAGGTCACACTTAGAAAAATGCAAAATGCACTGGAAAATCTCAGCAATAGAATTGAAGAAGCAAAAGAAAAAACTTTAGCACTCAAAGTCAAGGCTTTTGAATCAACTCAATCCATCAAAGACAAAGAAAAAATAGTTTTAAAAAATGAACAAAGATTCCAAGAAGGTTGAAACTATGTTCAATGTCCAAATCTGAGAATATTTGGTGTTCCTGAGGAAGAAGAGAAATGTAAAAGTCTGGAACACATATTTGAGAAAATGATCAAGAAAAACTTCCCTGGCCTTACTAGAGATCTGGACATCAAAGTACAGGAAGCTCAAAGACCACCTGGGAATTTCATTGCTAAATGATCATTGCCTAGGCACATAGTCATCAGGTTATCTAAAGTCAAGTCAAAAAAAAAGCATCTTAAGAGCTCTGAGGCAAAAACATCAGGTAACCTACAAAGGAAAACCTCTCAGATTAAAGCAGATTTCTCAGAAGAAACCCTACATTCTAGAAGGGACTGGAGTTGTGTTCTTAGCCTCCTTAAACAAAACAATTATCAGCCAAGAATTTTGCATTCAGTGAAACTAAGCTTCGTAAATGAAGGAAAGATACAGTCTTTTCCAGACTAACAAATGCTGAGAGAATTCAACACTACCTAGCTAGAACTACAAGAACTGCTAAAAGGAGCTATTAATCTTGAAACAAATCCTCAAAGTACAACAAAATAGAACCTCTTCCTTAAAGCATAATTCTCAAAGAATCTATACAACAATAAGATAATGAAAAAATGCCAAGATCCTCAGGGAACAAATAGCATAATGAATAGAATAGTATCTCACATCTCAATATTAACGTTGAATATAAATGCCCTAAAAGCTCCACTTAAAAGATAAGAATGGCAGAATGGATGAGAATTCACCAAATATGTTTCTGCTGTCTTTAGGAGGCTCATCTAACATATAAAGACTCACATAAAGTTAAGGTAAAGGGATGGAAAAAGATTTTGCATGCAAATGAACACCAAAAGCAAGCAGAAGTTGCTATTCTTATATCAGACAAAACAAGCTTTAAAGCAACAGCAGTTTAAAAAGACAAAGAGGGACATTATATAATGATAAAACGACTAGCCTAACAGGAAAATATCAAAACCATAAATATATATGCACCTAAACCTGGAGGCCACAAATAGATAAAACCATCACTATTAGACCTAAGAAATGATATAGATGACAACACAATAATAGTAGCATACTTTGATACTCCACTGACAGCACTAGACAGGTCATTAAGACAGAAAGTCTAAAAAGAAACAATGGATATAAACTATTCCCTACAACAAAAGGACATAAAAGATATTTACAAAACATTCTACTCAAGAACTGCAGAATATACATTATACTTATCAGCACATAGAACATTCTCTAAGATAGACCATGTGATGAGCCACAAAATAATCTCAGCAAATTTAAGAAAATCAAACTTATACCAAGCACTCTCTCAGAAAATAGTAAAATAAAACTGTAAATCATCTCCAAAGGGAACCTTCAAAACCATGTAAATATATGAAAATTAAATAACCTGAAACTGAATGATCACTGAGTCAAGAAAAAAATCAACATAAAAATTTTTTAGGCCAGGCACTGTGGCTCATGCCTGTAATCCCAGAACTTTGGGAGGCCGAAGCAGGTGGATCATGGGGTCAGCAGATTGAGACCATCCTGGCTAACACGGTGAAACCCCATCTCTACTAAAAATACAAAAAATTAGCCCGGCATGGTGGCAGGCACCTGTAGTCTCAGCTACTCGAGAGGCTGAGGCAGGCTAATGGCGTGAATCCGGAAGGCAGAGCTTCCAGTGAGGCGAGATTGCACCACCGCACTCCAGCCTGGGTGACACAGTGAGACTCTGTCTAAATTAAAAAAAAAAAAAAATTAAAAATCTTTGCACTGAATGATACTAGTGACACAACCTATCAAAACCACTGGAATACAGGAAAAGTGGTGCTAAGAAGAAATTTAACAGCATTAAATGCCTACATCAAAAATTTGAAAGAGAACAAATAGACAATTTAAGGTCACACCTTGCAGAACTGGAGAAACAAAGAACAATTTAAACCCAAACCCAGTAGAAGAAAAGAAATAACAAATATCAGAGCAGAACTAAGCAAAATTGAAGTAAGTAAAACAATACCACAGATAAATGAAACAAAAAGCTGGTTCTTTGAAAAAATAAATAAAATTGATAGACCATTAGTGAGATTAACCAAGAAAAGAAGAGAGAAGATCCAAATAAGCTCAATTAGGAAAAAATGAGAGATATTATAACTGATGCCGTAGAAAGAGGATTCTTTAAGCTATTATGAATACCTTTGATACCGGTGGGAGGTAGACAGTTTCCTATGTGGAAATGGGTGGGTCCCTTGTGAAACTCCACCTTTAAGCCAGGGACAGCTTGAAGCCTTAGGGCTGGGCTGACAGTTCAGAGTGAAGCCCACCATCAAGAGTGAGAACTCCCTCAATGGCTTTGGCTAACTGGATGGTGGATTTTTCAGGCCCACCCATGGCTGTCCATTGACCAATCAGCACGAACTTCATCCCTTCTGAACCCATAAAACTCCAGACACAGCCAGACTCAGACACTCATTGGGATGAACTCCCTATAAGATAGGAGCTACCCACTTCAGGTCTCCTCTCTGCTGAAAGTTGTTCTGTCACTCAATAAAGCCTTGCTCACCATCCTGTTGTCTGTGTAACCTCATTCTTCCTGGTCACAAGACAAGAACTTGTGACCTGCTGAACGGTGGGAGTGAAAGGAGCTGTAACCCTTTCCTGGCCATCTCACCAAGCTATGGGCAGGAGCTAAAGGGGATGTAACACTGTAGCCCTCCCTCTCTCTGACGCTTACAGTAAGTCTAGTCCAGCCACAGCATCACATGAAGCCAGATCCTGTGCTGGTGTCTTGAACTACCTACCCCACCACAACAGCCAGCATGCCTGGCAGCGCACCGTTGCTGGACCCTGTGCTCACTTGTTTACACACCAGTCACTGCTCTACTTGTGGAGGTGATAAAACCCTACACTGACCTCCTTCTTTTGGACAAGAAGGACATTTTTTTATGACAGAAGATGTCATATTTTAGCTTTTAGTTAATCTATCTACCAATATAAAGTTAATTGCTTTAAGTGATGGGCATACTGTAGTATGTGTTTTCAAAATATTACAAGAAGATGATTCATCCTGTTTGTGACTGTTTACTAGGATGGCCTTGTGTAGGAGAATTTTAAGTGCAAAATTTTTTGGCCTTAAACTCAATTAATAATTTATATCCATACCCATGTGAAATTAACTATACTGATAAACGCATGGCCTCTTCTCAATTGAAAGTTCAGAGTATGGCAAAGAAACATTTAAGAATAAAGACGGAACTCTAATCATGTAACCCAGTTTATTTTTTTTGAACCAAAGAATGTGAGAAGTAACAACAATCCTCAGTACCTGGCTAGTAAAAAACCCTAACTTGCCACATCATCATTAAGATATTTCTTATTGAGTATTCCATGTGCTCAGCTCCCTGTGTCCCTCTAAGGAATATCACTGGGCAGAGGACACCTGCTGTCAGTTAAGGCAGACAGAAAAGTTTGGAGATTTAAAACTCTTATTATCCTGTCCAATCTTTTCTGTTTATATAGCTATGTAGCTTTTTGAGGGAAAATCATGTTTAACCTGTAGGTATTTAGTATGTGGCTTTATGCTACATTTCAGTGAGTTGAGTTTTTGCTGCAACCTGAGTAGAATTAAAATTGAAACTTAAGTTCAAACTTCAAATGTAGTACATATGTTAATATCAATGAGTATATTTACATACCTCTCATTTTGCAAAATGTATTCTTTCTTTAGAGGTAATGTGTGGCATATCATCACAATGAAAAAGACATTCACAAAGTTCAGGAAAAGTGATACTGTAAGAAAAATTGAGTGTCGGTGTGATATTGTAAAACATATATTTGGTCTTCCACCCACTTTTCCGGCATAAAACTACTAAAATCAGTAGAATCTCCAAAATGATGTGTTTTTGTAAGCTAATTAATTGACTGATGGCTGGCAATTCCTATGTAACTTCGAAATGAAGGGCAGTCATTGGAAAGACCCAAGCAGGAATAGAGTGTTGGGACTTTCATCTCCATCCCCCAACCTCCAGGGAGGATAGAGAAATTAAAGTTAAGTTGATCACCAATGGCCAATGGTTTAATCAATCATGCATACATAATGAAGACCTAAAAGAAAAAAAACTCAAAAGGACAGCATTCATAGAGTTTCCAGATACCTAAGCACATGGAGTTTCCTGGAGAATGGCACATCTCAGGAGGGCACAGAAGCTACACATCCCTTCCACTGTACCTGCTTATTGGATTAATGTAATTTCTAAACAATGGCCCACCTGCACCATACACATTCAAGGAAAAAGGTTTGAGGGCATAGTACATACTAGGGCTGATGTCTCTATTTTTTCCTCCAATGTATGGCCTTCCTTCTGGCTTAAACATCCCACTAACATGGGATAAGTAGGGGTTGGAAAAGCGGATGAAGTTCATCAGAGCACATTTATCTTGCCTTGCACTGGCCCTGATGGTCAAAAGGGTACAATTCAGCCTTATATCACACCAGTCCCCATTAATCTTTGAGGCAGAGATTAGCTGGCACAATGGGGGGTTGCAATTAATATTCCACATAACTCTTATAGTGTTCCCAGTCAACATATAAAGGAAAACATGACGTTTGTTCCTGGAATCGGTCTCAGTCCAAAACATGAAGGAATTACTAAACCTCTTCAAGTTACTGTAAAAAAAGACAAGGCTGGTTTAAAATCATAATTTAACCACTCCTCGTGCCCAATTACATTTAACATTGTTTACTTTAAACTTTCTAAATGTTCCTAAAGACAATACCCTGACTACAGCTGAACACCATTATGCAGGCAAAAAATTCTCCCTAAATGAAGGCAAGCCAGTGTTATGGAAAAACTCCCAGATCAATACCTGGGAATCTGGAACAATTATAACATGGGGAAGAGGGTATGCTTTTGTTTCACCAGGAGATCATCAATCACCTGTCTGGTTGCCCACTACACTTTAAATTCGTGTGAATACTGACAATGAAAACCACAGGGAAGAGACGTCCGCGTCAGAGACCACCCTCCTACCTGGTGAGATCTGTGCCGACTTCTCAAAAACTGGCATGCCAAATCAAAATGGGTCTGGTTCGATCCTCCCTAATGGCAACCGAGATCCCTCTAACTAATCCCACTTCTCCCAATTCCCTATCTTTTTCTCCTTATGAACCTAAAAATTTCACCATTTCTATTAGCCTGAAAATAACGTCCCTCTGTTCTTCTCTTCCTCCTTCAGCACTGGATCTCACTTCCAATAGGTTTCATTTAATAATTCTCTTCCTTATACTTTCTTTCTCACCAGTTTCCCCTCAAACTGATTGATCTGCTTCACAGAATTATTCCTATTGGGCTTAAGTGCCTTTTCCTCCACTTGTTCAAACCCTCACCTAAATGGATGCTCCTGTGGAAATCTAAACTAACGATATACGTGTGTATATATGTGTGTGTGTGTGTGTGTGTGTGTGTGTGTGTGTATCGGGGGGACCCACCTGCAATATTTCAATGTAAGTTCTTTTTATTTTCCGTAAGTGTTGGCCGGCTGAGAAATAAAGAGAAAGAGTAAAAAGAGAGGAATTTTACAGCTGGGTCATGGGGGGGTGACGTCACATATCAGTAGGACTGTGATGCCCCGGAACTACAGATGACTGTTGCCCCACTCAACCAGGAGAAGAAAACACTGCATTCAATGTTACTATGGGTTATAAATACCCTCCTCTGTGCCTCAGACATGCACCTGGTAGGATCCATTTAGAAACTCAAGTCTGGGCTGCTTATCTTCCGGAGAGATTAGCTACAGGAGAATGGGGACATTTGGTCTCTGGCATCTCCCTTTCTCCTTTAAGACAAATGAAAATGGGAGTAATAGGAGATACCCATACCATCAATATAAACCTGTAGGAAAACAATGTCCTAAAAATTTTGAGTACCCATCTAAAACTTTAAATTGGGAAGATTGTGTTAACTCACATGCAATATTATTAAAAAATGACTCATGGTTTAGTAATAGAGTGGGCACCAAAGGGCTATTTAAAAAACAATTGCTCCTCTGGTGGAAGGGAATGCCTGGAGGCTACTTATTTTATTTCTTATTGGGAGGATGAGGATCATCATCCTACTTTGTATAGGAGGTTCAGCTCATTCTTTCCCTTAAAATGGGAAGATAAGGGCATTACTCACCTGAGGCCTCATATGATATTCCCCTTTCTGAGCCCAGAACACCCAGAACTTTGGAAACTGGATATTGCCATGTCCGGACTGTGAGTATGGGAAGGAGAAACTTTTCTGTCTGTTGTGCCAATTACTGCCCCTTGCATCCGTGATTCTGAACCCCATGATAAATCCCATTTGAACCCTTTTCCTCTTTTTGAGGCATTAGGTCAGGTGGCAGGAAGTCTTTCTGGACTAAACCCCACAACTTGGATTAAGTCTACTGGGGGCTCCACTCTAGTAAATTTTGGAATAATGTTCTCTGTTTAATCGACTTGTTTTTAGTGTGCCAGACCAGTCAAAGATTCCTGTGTCAAAACCTAGAGAACAAACAAGCCTTCATCACCATGGCACATTTATATAAAAAGAAAGGGAGGGATGTTGTGGGAAGTCAGGGACCCCTGAATGGAGGGACTGGCTGGAGCTGCGGCAGAGGAACATAAATTGTGAAGATTTCATTTTAATATGGACTTTTGTGAGTTCCCAAATAATAATTTTATAATTTCTTATGCCTGTCTTACTTTAATCTCTTAATCCTGTTATCTTCATAACCTGAGGATGTATGTCACCTCAGGACCACTGTGATAATTGTGTTAACTGTACAAATTGCTTGTAAAACATGTGTGTTTGAACAATATGAAATCAGTGCACCTTGAAAAAGAACAGAATAACAGCAATTTTTAGGGAACAAGGGAAGACAACCATAAGGTCTGACTGCCTGTGGGATCCTGCAAAAACAGCCACATTTTCCTTCTTTCAGAGAGCCTATAAATGGACGTGCAAGTAGGGGAGATATTGCTAAATTCTTAGCCTAGCAATGAATATTAATATTAGTACTCTGGGAAAGGAATGCATTCCTGAGGGGAGGTCTATAAGCAGCCACTCTGGGAATGTCTGTCTTATGTGGTTGAGATAAGGACTGAGGTATGCCCTGGTCTCCCGCAGTACCCTCAGGCTTATTAGGGTGGGGAAAAACTCTACCCTGGTAAATTTGTGGTCAGACCAGTTCTCTGCTCTCGAACCCTGTTTTCTGTTGTTTAAGATGTTTATCAAGACAATACATGCACCACTGAATATAGACCCTTATCATTAGTTCTGCTTTGCCCTTTGTCCTGTTCCCTCAGAAGCATGTGATCTTTGTTCTGCCTTTTGCCCTTTGAAGCATGTGATCTTTGTACCTACTCCCTGTTCTTACACCCCCCACCACCACCCCACCTTTTGAAACCCTTAATAGAAAACTTGCTGGTTTGAGGCTCAGGTGAGCATCACAGTCCTAACAATATGTGATGTCACCCCCGGTGGCCCAGCTGTAAAATTCCTCTTTTTGTACTCTTTCTCTTTATTTCTCAGCTGGCCAACACTTATGGAAAATGGAAAGAACCTACATTGAAATGTTGAAGGTGGGTTCCCCTGATAGACACACATACACACACACATATATATATACACACACGCATATACATACTATATATATATGTATATACACCATGGAATACTACTAAGCTGTAAAAATAAACAAACTAATGACACTAAGGGCAATTTGCATGAAGTGGGAGAGCATTATTCTAAGTGAAGAAATTCAGGAATAGAAAACTGAACATCGTAAATTGTCACTTCTAAGTGGGATCCAAGCTATCAGGATGCAAAGGCATAAGGATGATGTAATGGGCTCTAAGGATTCAGATGGGAGGGTGGGAGAGGTTGAGGGATACAAGACTATATATTCAGTGCAAGGTACACTTCTCACATGACATGTGCACCAAAACCTCAGAAATTACCACTAAAAAAGTATGCATCTAATCAAACACCACCTGTTCCCAAATAACTATTGAAGTAATTAAAAATATCAGAATAAAATCAATCAACCAGACAAATATTTTTAAATATCTGGAAAAAATAGAATTTGCTCAGGAAACCAAAGATGTGGCAAAATAGTTCAATTTTACAGTAGGAAGCAGGTAAGAGTGGCTATATTTCTAATTCCACATAATTTCTACTGAGAAATGACTTAAGCTCTTAAAACAGTAAACATTTGGCAATCAATTTTAGCAAAAAAATGTGACAATGAAGCTGCATGCAGTGTAAAAGTAAAGGAATACTACTTATTTCAAAATATCAAAAAGGAAGGGAGAGACTTTTTATACAATTTAACTATATAATAGTTTCTTTAGCAACAGTTAAAACAACAGAATCCTGTTCAAAATGAAGCCAAATTATTCTGAGTATGTGCAAAACAGTACTGATACTCTCAGTAGACTTCTTAATGTTCTTGTGTTTATGTAAAATGTGTGAAATATAGTTAAGCTGAGTAATTTTTTCATGTAACTTGTGAATTAAAACAACAAATCTCAATATAAGTGCAACAAATTTCAATATGAGCTCATATGGCTTTATATTATTTATTTTCCCTAGAGTTTTCTTCATTGCCACAAAATATTTCTAACCATTACCTGGGTGGTAAATCTCTGAAAAACAAATTTTTACTTGACAAGGTAGATTTTGAAAAGTTTTTTTTTTTTTTTTTTTTTTTTTTGGTCACAGGAAGAAAGAAATCTTGAATCACAATCTTTTCTTTCTTGCTGGAATAAACTGAAGTCATCCCATCTGTCTGGTTTTCCAGCTTCAAATGTCAGACATAACTAATCCCTTTTTCCCTTCATCCCTTTTCTAGCAAACTTCCAGAAACAAAACAGGCAAAACTTTGTGATGATAAATATCACAGTTGCCACAGAGGCCAGCAGAAACCCAATCACATCCAAAGAGTGGTACTGGAACCAGGTGAGGTCACGGGCTGCAACTCGAAGGTGTTTGGCTCCTTTGTGGTGCATTACAAATTCAATCCAGAAGACTGCTCGATCCAGGGGCTTCACTGGTTGATCATGTTGAATTCTTGATAATTTCATAATATTCTCTTTGTATTTGAAGGATAAAAATACAGATACCAACACTGAAAGTAAGTTAATTTGCCTGTACATATCAAGTCTACGAAAGGCTTTTAAAGTGTCAAATAATTCAAAGTAAATGTCAAAGAATTGACAGAGAATTTGTGTATTTTAATTTGAGTCATCATAGATAGTTTGGCTTTTAAATTGGACTTTTCTCATTGACAAATATTTTTAAAGTAGAAATAGAAGGTCAGGTGAGAAGGTTAATTTTTTTCAAGCAGAGAAAATATACGGCATTTTGATTGTTTTTAATTGTTTAAGTTTTTGTGGGTCCATATTAAGTGTACATATTTATGGGGTACATGAGATGTTTTGATACAATGTGAAATAATCACATGATGAAAAATAGGATATTCATCCTTTAAGCATTTATCCTTTGTATTATGAACAATCTGATTACACTCTTAGTTCTCAAACAGGCATATGAGCTCATGCTCAACATCATGAGCCATTTTAAGTGCTGTAAGAAAGATTGTGAAAATGCAATGTGAGAATTATCATCTGTAAGTTCCTAAAAAGGAATTTTATCATGGTGAGTGACATGCCTCATAGCTAGTCACTTTGCTTTTACATTACTGTTTTGTCTCCTTCTGTTTCCCACCCTGTAGCCAGAATGATTTTTTGAAATTAAAGTCAGAGTATGGCACTCCTCTGATTAAGATTTTTGTCTGGCTTCTCATTATTTTAATCATAAAATTCAACTCTGTTATTTGGTCTACAGAACCCTACATTGTAAGACACTGGCAAGCTCTTTTCTAACACATTTCCCCTGCACACTGTCTTCTAGATTGGCCTTCTAATTTTCTTGAAGCTTCCAAAGGTGTTCCCATCTTAGCACTTTACACATTTTGTCCCTTCTCTCCTGCTCTTGGAGTATTCTTTCTTGCTACAACCCAAGGCATGCGTCTCTCCCTTTTTGTGGCTTCCCTCTAAGTGTTACCTCTAAGAGAGGCTTTTACTGGCCAGACTATGATGCAGCCTCTAGGATTTTCTCTATTTTCTGTGATTATTTTCTATGTGATTCCTTGAATTTTGTAAATGATTTATATACCTCATAAAATATACCTTTAAATATAAAATACAAAAGATACATATACTAATTGAGTAGTTCAAAAATGGAAGATCATCTTGAACATTATCTTGAGGTGAAGATACCAATTTACCTACTGTTCAGGTCATGGTATATGCTATCACAACCTGCCTAGAATAACTCCCTTTTTCTGAACCTTTTAGTGACCACTTTTGTCCTCCAACTAAGGATTAGCCTGACTTTGAATAACAACATTAGTTTTGCTTGTTTATGTAATTGAATTATATAATATGTACTCAAAAGTGTCTTTTTCTTTAATGTAGCAGTTCTTAGGTAATTCCATTGCTATGTAGTATTCTGTTGATTGATAAACCACAGATTATGTCTTCATTTTATGATGAATAGATATTTGGGTTGCTAACAATTTTTGGACACTGTTGATAATTTTGTCATGAACACTCTTCTATACAGCATTAGATTTATGTATTTATGTATATCTGTTGGGTATACAATTGAGAGCAGAATTGCTGAGATAAAAGTGCATGCATACTTATGATTCACTTCTTGACTTTAAATTTTTTTGAAGTGTATTTTGTTAGTTTCCAAAATTTAAAGATATTTTAGTAATAGTATTTTTAACCTCCTTTATTTCCACTATGGCTGGATCATATAGTCTTCATGATATTGAATCTTTTTATATTTTCTAAGTCTTGATTTACTGCCCACAACACATCACTTCAAGTAAAGATTAACTATTTGACGTACTCTAGGAAAATGTGTCTTTAAGTTGATATATACAATACATATACGTGTATTGTATATGTATATATGTGTGTGTATATCATTTTACATTATAAGATTCCATTTCTTAATTGTGTTCTTCAAATGTTTTATGTCCTTACTCATTATTTGCTCTTTTATTAAAAGCCTGTTTAGATTGAGTGAAAGTATTTGTATAATCACATTTAAATCCACCACTTTGTTTTATATTTCTTTTCTATTTTTCCGAGTTGGTTTGTGTTGCTTTTCAATTATTTCCCATCTTCTTTAAAGGTATATTGATCATTCATTATCCTTCTATTTTCTTTAGGATAAAGTATTTTTAAAGTATTCCTTTAGATGATACCCTCCTTACACAAAAACTTTATTGAGAGTAGTTATAAATGCTGAATTGATGGTAGCTGGACTCCGCAAGGAATTTTGCACATTGTTATCTTTGGAGTGTGAACAAAATCAATTATTAAAAATATAACTTAAAACTATATTTTTTGTGCTTCAAAGACCATCATCAAAAAGTAAACAGTTAGTGCACCCAGAATGAGACAAAATATTTAAAAATTATATATCTGATTTGACCTATAATACATAGATAGTCCTTAAAACCTAATAATGAGACAAATAGCAAAGTTAAAAATGTTCCAAGCATTGGAATAGACATGTTTTCTAAGAAGATATTTGAATGATCAATAAGCACATATAAACATTCTCAACATCTTCAGCAGTAATGAAAATGCAATCCAAGACCAGGATGAGAGATCATTTTACAACCACTAAGAAGACTGTCACAAAAAGACAGAAAATAAGAGGTTTGGCAACAGTGTGGAGGAATTGGAACCATGTTGTACTGCTGATGGTAGTGATGAATGGAACAAGTACTTTGGAAAACAGTTTAGCAGTTCTTCATAAACATACAGTTCTCACATGAGGTAGCAATTCCACTTATAGTATCAACCCAAAAGAAAGGAAAACATGTTTTTGCAAAAACATGCATAGCAATATTCCTAGTAGCCACAATTGGAAACAATCAAAAGGCCAGTGAACTGACAAATGAACAACTAGATTATGACATATCCATACTATAAAATATTACACAAGTGTAAAGGAAATGAAGTATTAAAACACACAACAATATGAAGTAAAATAAAAACCATAAGAAAACAACAAAGAATTAGGCTAGGTGAAATGTCATTTACACACACCTGAGACTGTATGATTCCATTTATATGAAATATCTAGAGAGAATAACTTATAGAGAAAGAAAACAAATTGGTGTTAGACTAGGACTAAGCAGTTATGAGAAGTGATTTTGGTGTCATTGCAGTTTCTTTTGTGTTGATAAAAATGTTCTAAAATTATATAATGGTGATAGTTTAATGACTTTGTAAACATAGTAAAAATATTTGGATTTTATGGCATAAATAGGTGGATTTTAAGCTATCAAAATTAAATCTCATTTTTAAGTCTGTTACAATAATGATGACAAAAATTAATTTTTCAGCAAGAAAATAGTTATCTTCTGAGTCACTGTAGATATTTAATTAAAACATTTTATTATATTATTTCAAGTTTATTCTTCCTTTCTATTATGGATTCATTATGTTAAAATTTTAAGAAATGTATTTTTTATATTATCTACATCATTTTAAAATTATTTTTGTTTAGAAAATTGTTTCACTAACTGGTTACTCATTAGATGTATGGGATTCAAATACAATTTTTAAATAACAGATAAAAAACAAAGCAGATTTCAGGTTGGTTAAATCATTTAAATTCTTTCAAGATTACTCTCTTTTAAAAAGGATGAAACTCATGCTCACTATTGAAAAGAGAAGCTGTCTACAAATACCACCTAGTGAAAAATATTGATCTACTCACAAAAGATCATTAATTACTGTCTTCAGTGCATTCAGCAGGTCTGTACTCGACATTGTGTGGAAGTCCAATCTAACAGCTGTTCCCTTGGCCTTCATGTGAGCAATGTTATCAGGCTGATCCCAACACAATGGAATGCCCACCATAGGGATCCCATGGTTGATTCCCTCATAGATGCCATTGGCTCCACCTTGAGTTATAAAAGCTCTGGTTTTTGGATGACCTAGGATTGGATGAATTTTAGCAAAATTATTCATAGGAATAAAATGAGATACAAAATGAAAGGCTCTGAAAGTGACAGTGTTTTCTAGATAACACATTAAACTAATTTGCTATTACTTTTCAGATTTCAGAGAAATAAACACGTACTTGTTTAGGAGATATAACTGAAGTCTCTATGGTGTGTGTGACTTCAGACTGCAAAACATAATACAAGATTTCCAGTTGGACTAATGAAAAGTGCATTCTAGATTTTTTAAATGTGCACAAAAGAGGACAGCAAAGAGATGGGCATGAAATAAAGTTTTATTTTAAGTACAGTCACAGAGTGTGATATGTGGGGTGTGCAAGGCAGCAGGCAGTGGGTTGGTGGTGGTGCTAGGATTGAGGAAAGACGGGTTACACTTCACCATGAAATGTGTCATTACTTTAAGATTAAGATTAGGAATTTAGTCCTCCAGAAAATACAGTCACTGGTGATACAAGAGCTATTATATTTACTGGCATTTGAAATAATCCTGCAGGAGAGGAGAAAACAGATGTAAATTTGTAGAAATAGGAGACAGAGAGACAGCCCAGGAAGATATTGAAAAATTCTGTGAGATATAATAGCACCTAAAATAAAGATTCTCTCTGATTCTGACCATAAAGAATGTGAGTGTATATCATAAAATGCCAACAATTATAGCATATTTTTCCCCTAGGACTGGAAAATAAATATAAAGAAGTTCTTTTTTGTTTTCCTATAAGAAATATTCAATAAGCATGTTTCAAGATGAACTATTAACACTCTAATGTGCAGTTACTAATATATCCAGTATTTGTTCACCAGAGTGTTACCTAGAAGGTCATTCTGGGGTATCCACTTGTAGAGCCAAGTATTGAGACCTAAGGCATCTGGTTTATTCCCATCAAATCTCCACAGAACCTGTTACAGTAAAGAGCATATCTTATTCCATGAGTGGAACTCAAAAATTATAGAACGTTAGAACTGTAAAAAGGGTAGGAATGAGATCAAGGGATGTTTGTAAATAAATCTACTCAAAGACTGATGTAAAAAGAATACTCACATTTTATTTTCTTAACTTTTATAATGATTTAGATACATAAAAAACCATGATTTTCCAAAATAGTTCTATAGAAAAATAAGATTATCAATGAAAAGTTCAAGTATTCAAAAAATTGTCACACTTTTTAAAAGAAGACCCACCTGCGGCCAACCATCATATGAAGAAAAAGAACTTAACATCACAGATCATTAGAGAAATTCAAAGCAAAACCATAATGACATAGCATCTCACAGCAGTCAGAATGGCCATTATTAAAAATTCAAAAAATATCATGATGTTGGCTAGGTTGTATAGAAAAGGAATGCTTATACTCTGTTGGTTGGAATGTATGTTAGTTCAACCATTGTGGAAGACAGTGTGGCCATTCCTCAGAAACCTAGAGGCAAAAATACCATGAAACTCAGCAATCCCATTATTGAGTATCTAACCAAAGGACTATAACTTGTTCTTTTATAAAGATCCATGAACATATATGTTAGTTGCAGTACTATTCACAATAGCAAGGACATGCAGTCAACCTAAATGACCATCAATTATGGACTGAATAAAGAAAATATGGCATATATACACTACAGAATATTATGCAGCCTTAAAAAAACAAAAATATGTATTTTGCAGGGATAAGGATGGAGCTGGAGGCCGTTAGCCTTAGCAAACTAACATAGGAATTGAAATCCAAATGTGACATGTCCTCACTTACGAGTGGAAGCTAAAAGATGAGAACACGTGGACACATAGGTGGCAACAACATACACTGAGATGTGTTGGAGGGTGGAGGGTGGGAGGAAAGAGAGGATCAGGAAAAATAATAAACAAATATTAGTCTTAATACCTGGGTGATGAAACAATCAGTACAACAAACCCCCATGACACAAGTTCACCTATGTAAAAAACCTGCACATGTACTCCTGAACTTAAAATAAACGTTAATAATAAAAGTTAAATTAATTTAATTTTAAAAATAGAAATATTATTTAAAAAGTGTAAAAAATTATAGGGAGTCATTAACAGTAACTATTTAGTAATGACCTATATGTTTGTTTTATGTATTTTATATTAGTTTTCATCTCCAAATTTTATTGTAATGTATTCATTTGTTTTTGAATAATATGAGAAGTAGTTTAAATGTACCTACTTGTCGGTAGGTTATTATATTAAAGCCTGTTGTTC
Source organism: Pongo pygmaeus (assembly GCF_028885625.2). Classification (NCBI taxonomy): domain Eukaryota; kingdom Metazoa; phylum Chordata; class Mammalia; order Primates; family Hominidae; genus Pongo; species Pongo pygmaeus. The sequence continues at coordinate 81,529,216 of NC_072376.2, forward strand.
TTTGCCTGACAAAATAGCAAGTCTATAAAATAAGCTACTTACAAGAAATAAATAAATGCTGCCAAGGTTTTATGTATAACTTCATTGGAATTACAAATTATCAAGCACTACTTCCAAGAAAAATTTCAAGTGACAATTTTTGACACAAATTCAGAATATTACCGTTATTGTTAATTTTGGATTTTTTTTTGGCCTAGAAATGAGGAACCTGTTGGTATCATGAATAAAAATAAAGCTATTGAATAAACTCAAAATTGTATTTTTCTGAATTTGGTCAACTGATTATTAACACTTAGACAATGTGCTACAAAGCTTTGACAACAGTGATTAATATGTTCTGCTATAGCCAAGACATTTTTAAGTTACTAATTTTGAAACTCCAAAGCAATCCTCATAAACTGAACAATAATTTACAGTGTTTTTTATTTGCTACGTCAGTGTTAAAGTAACTCAGGTTTCAGCAAAAAGTTAGAGGTCATTACAAGAAAGCTTTATCAGACAGGAAATTAAAAAGTAATTGACAAATACACAAAGGTCGCTGGTTTACTCTATATAGAAGAAAATATATTCCTACTATGTTCTATGAAGGGGGCATCTGAACCTGTTCCTCTGCCTGGCTTCCTTCTGTTTGACTCCTTCCTATATTTCCTTCGCTGCCTCCATTGGGAGGAGTTGTTAATCTGGTAGTTAATACTGAGTCATTGTGGGGCCACATTTTATACTGTACAGGATCCACCTTCAGGTCAGGATCCATCTCCATCCTTTCTCTTTCATCTTCCTGCTTCAGGCAGTGTTCTCTATTTGTTGTCACATATTTCACATAAACATTTGACTTAAAGTACAAACAGAAATAGTACATTCCTTAATTGTAAACATTCACCAAGAGCTTCCAGAGTAGTGAATAGAGGTGGCCCAAGAGTAAGTCAAATGTTCTTCACTCATTGGATACTGCTGAGATTAGGAAAACAGCTTTGAAGAAAGTGATCATACGTCTTACTTGTATTTCTACAAAGATGCAGTTCTGGATATATATTTTTAGTTGAAAACACCTGAAAGTCATTCTAAAGACTACATTAGACACCATTTTCACTTACCTGAAATATATTGAGTTAATTTCAGCAGTATGTATGACTCTTAATATCAGAAATTAAAAATAACCATGGGTCTCAAGTTCCCTTTTGTGGATACATATGGAGTACTGAGTTCCCACTGATGCTAATAGGAACCACTCATGCACACCAAGGGTAGTAACTCCCCCAGGGCCACATGTAACCACTAAGTCTGAGGCACAACTATTACTTGTGTCGGTGGAAGCTACACAAGCATATTTAAGGCTGTATTTGGCTGTAAAGAGTTCAATCTACTCTTAATATTCTTTCTATGTAGATCACAAAGATTAACAGCCTCTTTCAGTAGTTTTCCACACCAGTAAGGCACTTTATCTTACCTTTTGTGGGATCTTGGCAAGGGCTGTTGCAATTACGTTGGCCCTTTCTGCTGTCATGTTACTAATCATTGACCCCAGAGAAAACACCACAACACCATTTTCTCCAGAGCTCTGTACAAACTCCTCCATTTCCTGTGAAAAAAAATCGTTTCATCACAAAAGAGTATCACCACAGCAGGCACCACTGAAAGAATTGGTACAAAATATTAAAGAGAGAAAATCAAGTATTTTGAGGAATTATTGGAGTAAATAATATTTTTTAACTGACTCAATCACTCAGTTTCTTTGCAAGAAGATGTTTGAGATAGTTGGCCTCTGTTAAGGATATTTGTGTAAATATGTGTGTATATGTATGTATGTGTCTGCATGTGTGTAATGGAGAAAAGAAACGGAGCTATTACATTGTAGTCAGGGAGATAATGTTAAAAAATATACCCAGACTCTTCACTTATAATACTATAATTACTAATATAAGTTCTTGAAAAAGTGGCACCACTAGGCTTTAATCCTATATGTTTGTTCTGCTAAATCACTTGTGTTTATTTCAAGCAGGTTTTCTGTAGAATTCTTTTAGTTTGAAGCCATTAGTTGTTTACTTCCCTAAATATGAGCACCGAGGAAAAGCTATTCACAGTTGGGATAATTTTATATCTACATTTATGTTCCTCTACAATGCTTTATGCTTCACTTAAAGTTTGTCAGAGTTTTCCAGTAGTTTTTCAAAAAATAAAAAATGAAAATAAAAGCTGGTGGTTAAGAATCACTGACATTCCTGAGTCTACTATTGTGATTTGGAATTTTTATGGATCAGTCTTGAGAGTCTCATTTATCATACCAAATTGTAGGGTTTATAGTTAGTAGTTGAATAATTGTACCTTTCAGGTTATTGTTTAGGTGGAGCACCTATTGCCCTGAAATCACACTGTTAAATTGATGTGTTATTTATAACTGCATGTGAGGAACTCTCATCATCACTTTGTTGTGTCTCAGAGGCAGCACTGGCACCAAAATAGAAGACGCCACCAGGCCTTTCTTCAGGGGAGATCTTGTCTCTCTTTTGAGTAGCTCACGCACACCACATTACACTCCTGGTGAAGATGTGCTTGGCTGCAATTGATTGAGAATTATTCTGACTTGAGTTCCCCAATGTATACCAATATTTAAATTTAAATATTTTCAGATTTAATCATTGGAGTAAAACTTTTCCAAATGGTTTTTAACAAAACAAAGACAAAAATGTCTAAATGTAAACAGTGCACCACATATGGCAGTGTTTTTTAAAATATGATTTTTAATCTTACATTAACGTGAGAGTCCTTGTACTACTATTCCACGTAATGCCTGCGGCTTCTAGGTGTTGTATGTGATTGCAGTTACCTATAGCCACATTTATTGTAACTCGTTTTCAGTGTTTCATCTCACTGGCTTGATATCAGAGCCTTGTTTTTCTACCCAGTGTTGAAGGAATCTAACCTCTGTTTAGAGATTCATCACTGATATTGACTGGTTGTTTCTCCTTTTGTGATACTATTATAAAAATAATATAAAATTAATGTAAGAAATTTTATAAAAGTATGAAAATTTTTTTTAAAAATAATTTTTCTGAAACTTCTACCTAGAGATATTATTTATAGAAAATATGTAGTTTTTTTATTATGGATTTTGTCCTATTTATATAGGTCAATGTACACATGTGACACTTATTTAGAAAATTTTAATCTTATTGTATATACATTTTATCCTGCAAAAACTTGCCATCTTGTTATATTTATCATTTTCTAACTCACTTTATTTGTACTACGGCTGATGGTGTAATTGAACATTTCATTGATAAAATTATTTTAATGCTATTGTATGCACATAAATTTTAATCATTCTTTCATATAAGATGTTAGATTACTTCTAATGTTAATTTTGTGAATATTTTCCATAATGTTTAATAGGTACATCTTGATTTTTTTTATGATTTCATGTGAATATATTATAAAATTAATAACAATATGCATTTTTAAAACACTTGATGCATTTTGTCAAGTGTCTTATTCTCTTAAAATATATAGAAATTGTCTGAGAATGTAATATACAATTGAAAAGAACGCAACCTGGGTTAGCAATTATTTTACATAATAAACAGTTAAATAACTGGTTTCACAACCATTGACTTGCATTCAAAGCTTTCTGCAAGTTAATAACAAGACCTAGTATTAGTAATTACCACTATTGTACTACTAGTCAACCTTTTTTCTTGTCCTTTTACACCTCCCACTCTCTTCCTCCTCCTATTCACACTGTCAGTTTCCCTTAATCTGAACGGGAAATCTTTCGAGAGTAGTGTAGAGTGGCATAGATTTTTCATTAGTCTTTACCTCAGCTTTTGTCTCTTGAGAAAGTGACTATATAAAGCCCATACAATTTGCATTAAACATAGATATGGAGTTTTAACAATGGAATAAAATCTCAGTTTTATGTAAGCAAAAATGTTCTTTTAAGAGGTTGAGTAATAACGCATTGAAGAAGGCTTACTTTGTATATATGTCTTAAATGTGATATTAATTTAAAATATATGAGGTTCTTGTGTTCCTTCAAAAAGAATATAATCTTATATGCTGACAGAATTTTTTTCGTATTGAAACTAAGGGCACTATTCAGATACAAGTGGTAGAAATTATTTGGTCTTTATTATACATGCATTGTTCACTATCTCTGTGCTTCTCTGTCAGGCACCTATGATGTTGAGACATGTTCCCCCAGGAAGCTTTACTTGAGTTGCTTGTCATAAGGCAGACATCATCTGCTCTAATAGTGTATGTTTATGCTCTAAAACGTAAAATTCTGGGATCTCAGTGCAGAAATGATTTAAATGCTTTATTAAAGTCAAGTGAACCCTGTGTTTGTCTGCACATATTTAAGGCACACATTTATATTGTTGAGGAAGTGTTTTAAGCTCGAATACTGGTGAAGATCCTTGTTACTTATGGTAGAATTTTAGAATTTCAACTAGCTCATCTTACTGTCACAATTGATATGTCTAATTTTAATCAAGTCCACAGGGTATCTGTCATCTATGACTTTGCAAGAGCATATAACCTTCATGTGCTGAATAATCTGGTTCCATTAAATGAGGATTGATATCTCAAGTGACTTCCACATGTTAAGTAGTTAGATTAGTAATAATAATAAAATAACCATAATTGCAAAACTAATAACATTTCTGAGTCACTGACTATATGCTAGAGACATTTTAAGTGTTTTCTCTGTTTTAATATTTTTTCCACACAACAAAATATGAAGTTGGCACTATTTTTGTAAATGTAGGCATAATTATTTCTATCAACATTCTAGTAAACTTTTCCATCATCTGCTACCTGAATCCATGCAAAATTTCCTGAATGGTTGGCTCTTTACAGTGTGGCCCTTCTGTAATTTAATCCATTGAATATCTTGGAGGCTTTTCTTAAAAAAGAGAATCGTTTCATACATATTTATTTCTTAAGTCTTTTTAGTAGTTTTTCAACATTCTTAATGAATATTTCCACTCCTAATATGTATCTGGCTCTGATTTACCTCTTGGTATAATCTGATTCTTAGTCATTCCCTGAAAATAAAACCTGAGGACTTGAGAACTGTCCTGACCAGTTTATCTGCTTTCCCTTTTTGTCTGCCTCTCCCCATCATTCTTTTACCTATTCCTGCATATTGTTTAGCCCTCATCTTACTAATCAGTGACTCCAGGATACTTTCTATTATCTCCACTGATGCTTTCTTGACATTGGATTTTTCCTTGAGATAATAGTTTTTTATAACATTTTCATTAATTACTTTTCTATATTTCAAAGTAGAATGTAAGGTATGTGGGGACGGAAACTGTGTCTATTTTTTTCTCTGAAATTTCTGCACTTACTTGGGTTTTGTGCTAATCCCTTTATAAATATTCTTTGAATGAATGACCAATACCTTCTTAGGTGTTGCATAATCAAGACTTTACTTTAATCAACTCTATTTTCAAAGTCTCCTTACTATTCCTCTCTATTTGTAATATGCATAAAACTCACATACGTGTGATGGTATTAACATATACATGAGTTTCTAATTGGTATCTGCTTTACACCACCTACTTCCCATCTTTCTTTCAGTGTAAGTCAAACATTTTGAATGAAAACTATAGACTCATTTCTACTGAAACTTCGAAGCCAACAAAATAAAACCAACGAAAGTATGTTTACCTTAGGTAGGGGTTTGGCAGGTTTGCAGTGGAGTCCTCCAACAAAATCAACGTTTGGTAAGAATGGATGAGGAAACTGAAAACTCCAGGAGTTTCGCATAAGCCATATGTCAGCTTTCCCCATTGTCTCAGATAAGATAGTGGGTCTTCCTGACAGGAATAAAGAAAAGAAAAAGTGGATGACATAAGATAATTACTTTACATAACTTTCTGAAAGGGGTTAGAATAATGTAGGCAAAGATGTAGGTAAAGTTTGTGTGCTTTGAAAAATATATACATATATTCATATATATGAATAATATACTTTTATGTATTATATATTTTGCACACGTTTATTTATAAAAAAGACAAAGTGGTGGGAGAATTATGAGGTTAAGCAACATCTCTAATGTCACATCAGTATACTCACAATTACTAAAATAAGTCATAGAGAATTAAACATCAATTTATTTTCTTTAAAGCTTCAATAGTAGCATATAGATATTTAAACAACTCTTTGAGCTCCATAATCCATTAATTCTACTGTACCCATAAAAACAATTTTCTAACAGTCTAGTTTACACAACTCATTAAGCTATTCCTTTTATCTTTGGTTCTTCAAGTGAACTCTGGACTATTTTGAGAGTATGGCAGAAATCCTTGTCCCAACTACTCATTTGGATTTGAGCTAAGACCTTAATAATATTATCTTTTAAGTAAATATATTTGTAAATTATAGCTAGAAATTTTGAGAAATTATTGAAGTAGAGATCAGTACTCAACCCTAATCTGTCTCATATTTTTAAATAAAGAGACATAGTTTCAAATAAACTATATAGATATAACAACCTTCACACTTCAACAAGATAATTAGACTTTAAATGAATAAATTCCAATTCTTTAGTGAAGGAGTATAGAAACTTTAGAAACTTCAAATTACCCTTATTGACTTTTGCATCTGAGATGTAGACATTATCTCTCTCTACTGTGAAGGAAACCTTCTGGAAACATGGGAATATCTTTCAATATCTAAATAAGAAAATTGAGGTTTACAAGAAAACTTTCTGCAGTTATATGAATAGTTGTAGAAAAATGTGTAATTACTCATTCTAAATCTATGCATTTGGTAAGATGTTACTTGATGGATTTTACTGTTTTTAAGATCTAAAACATTATATAGTAAAACAGATGTGTAACTGCTTAAAGTCTTAGGTGTACTAATATATAGGTTTATGATTTCCTGGGGTGTTCTGTATGAGTGATGGCCACAGGGTTTTAACAGACCTTATAATTTAAGCTTTTCTATAATATTTGTGAGATTGATAGATCATCTTGTATTTTCATTTCACAAATTCACTTACCAAAAACTCCACTTCCCTGACTTTATGGCTTTATATAAGCTCTGCTTCAAAGACACAAATAAGTTAGATCTTCACGTTACTGATTAAACAAATTCTTACCTAAAATTTCACTGTAAAACTGATCCCACTTCTTCATATCACATATTTGGAACCAAAAGTCAAAATAAAGCACATAGATCATATTTTTTACCCTCTCCATGAAAGTCATTTGATCACTTAATTTTGACATAACAACAGGTATGTAGGAAGGAGGGAAAATCAGTCCTCCACCATGCCTTTCAAGTGTGTAGCCAGGAGTAAAGCGGAGACTGTACACAAAGGGGTATGTTAAATAGCTCAGCCAGCAGCTCACCACAGCGAAAAACAGGATCTGCAAAACAATGTCAAATCTTGACTCTAGTAGTTTTTTCATAAGTTTCTTATTTGAAACTACATCTTTACAGAAGTTTATAAATATATCATAAAATTCCCACAGGATTTCTTGTTCTTGTGAAAAATATAACCAAGATGTATCTTTTCGAATGCCTGACCATCTCTTAACCTGTTGCATGATGATATTCTCAAATTCAGTTTTAGTTAAAGATGTAGGATATACTTCAAGTTTAAGAGTGGATGCATCATTGGGATCAAAAAGAATGGAAGCTGAAGATGCCAGTGCAGTCACCTCATGACCTCTCTGAACAAGCTCTTTCAGGATTGTCTTCATATTCATCCAATGGCTGTATTCTGCGGTCCACACCAGCATCTTTCCGCAACTCCCAGAGCTAAAGTAACAACTGAGATGTATCAGCAGAAGAACTGAAGTCCATTTCAGAGCCATCCTGGCGCAATGCGATCATTCTTTTCAAGTCACTGTTTCTTTCGCATACTTATATACAGAGATAAATCAATCAAGTTAAAACATAACTCCAATTCAAAGTAAATTTATTATATGAGCATCCTGAGTACATGGATGGCAAGGAGACAAACAAAGTTCGATTACTTCATATTTACTCAAGGATGTTTGATGTTTCTTTTATGTTCGTATTCGTTATCATCCACCTAAGATTAATGACCTTGCAAGTACTCTGTTTTATGTAACGTATTTTATAATAGTGTCAAGAACAGTGGCAAGTGAGAGAGTCCTGCAGGGCCCTTGACACAGAATAAGAGATGAAGTGATTATACAATGCAAATAGCATTTTTGAATATCGTGGTTCACAGAATATCTTGTAAAACTTTGTTGAAGTATAATTCAAATACTGTGATTCATCAATTATTATTTAAAATTAAGTATTTCCTAGTAATTTCACAGACTTGTGCATCCAACATAACAATCAGTTTTATCTAAAAAAAGAAAAAATCCTATATATTAGCTCTAATCTCCCCATCGAATTTCTGCATCCACACTGCACTGGGCAACCAGTAATCTAATTTCTGCCTCTACAAATACACCTATTCAGGATCTTTTTAAAAGTAAATGGAACTATATAATATGTGGTCTTTTGTGGCTGGCTTCTTTTATTTAGTTTAATGTTTTTAAAGGACCATCCATAGAATAGTGTAAATAAGAACTTCATTTTTATTGCCAAATAGTATCGGATGCTATTTATAAACACAATGTATTTATTCATTTATCAGTTGATGGATATTGATTTTCTTCCACTTTTGGCCATTATGAATAGCATTGATTAACATTGATGTACATGATTTCTGTGGACATGTTTTTATTTTTCTTGGGTACATGCCTAGAAAGGCAATTACTGAATTATGTGGTAAATGTAAGTGTAACCATTTGATGAATTGCTAGACTTTTTCAGAGTGGGTGAATAATTTTCTATTCTCACCAACAATGTATGAGGGTTTCAATGTCTCCACAACCTTGCCAACCCTTGTCTTTCACATAACCAAAAAGGTTATTTTTTATTTTAATTTATAAACACACTCTAACAGACACAAAAAAGGAAGGTTTCCTTCCACATATTGGAGGGAAAAGTGAATAAATTAAATACTAACTTACCTAATACTTCACTGTAAAACTGATCCCACTTCTTTTTGTTAAAAATCTCAAATGCAAAATCAAAATGAAGAAAATGCAACAGATTTTTCACCTTTCTGCAAACGTATTTTGGTACTAAGTTCTGATATGACAACAGTTACATCAGAAGGAGGTAATGTAATTCCTCCACAGAGTTCTTGGTACATACTGCCAGTTGTAAATGGATGATAGTAGACCAAATATATAACAAATGTTTAACAGATTAAGCTGTTCAGATAGCAGCTCATTACTGAGAACTGACATCTGCAAGAATGCCATAAATTCCGGAATCTTGTTGTTCCTCATAATTTTCTTATTCAAAACAGCATACTCAAAGAGCTTTTGAACAGTATCAGAACATTCATGACATGTAGTTTTTGCATCTTTGAATCATATGCCAACAATGTACTCTTTGGAAATTTATATGTCCACATCTTGATCAATTTCATAAAAATGAAATCAAGTTCATTCTCAGTAAAAGATGTGGGATAAACCTCAAATTTAACAGCAGATTGTTGGAATCAATGAGGATGGAAGCTGAAGGTGACAAGCACAGTTACCTCTTGGTGTTCTGAGCAAGTTCATCAAGTATCAACATTAAATTGATACAAAGACTGTATTTCATTGGCCACACCATCCCCTTCTCACAGGACTCAGAGCTAGAATACAACTGTCAGCATAAGAAACAAAAAAGCCCGTTTCTTAGACAACTTGTTAAAATGCTATCTTTCTTTATACTTTCTCTAACTTGGTACATATCAATACCAATCAATGTCACAATGATTTAAGTATCGACAATAGAGGTTTTGGAAAGCAAGTGAATAAAGAAAAGGATGAACGATTTTGTGTTTGTATGTGTGAATAATAAATTTCATTCTTATTGTAAATGTGGCTGTCTCCAGAACAAGAGATAATTTAATTGTATATGAAGAGTTTCTAGTATAAGAAAGCAGCATTGTGTCAACAATGAGGCAGGGGTGTGATCTATTCTTATTTATCTAAACATTCTCAAATAGACCGTCTTCATTTTCTCTATGTATTCTCACAATTATGATATTAGCATCATTTTGTGTTTCTTGACATTGTTTTTCTGACTGTAGAATTTCACTTTCTTTTTATCCAAACAGATATGTTTTAAGTACAATTACAGTTACTTCGCTTCATTTGAAAATATTTTGTCTAAATCACAATATTTTCTTTTTCTGAATATTTGCAGCATTCCTTATATTTCTCACTCTTAGAAAGTATTTATCTTCTAAATGCCCACTCCTGAACTTGTTTCATAGATTGTCTTGTAATTCAGTTAATTTGTACTTTTAAAAAGTCTCACCACAAATTTACATCAAAGTAGAATTAGGAAGGAAAAGATGAATGTCACAAAATAAACAACTTTGTTTTTATTCTATTAATAATCTGTTAACCTGAAATGAGGTAAATCTTTCTTAAAAGGATGTTTGAACACAGTTTCTGAGCAAATATTGCCGCAGAGTGGCAATATTGTTCAATATTTTTAATGTCCTTGAGTGCATGCATTATGTGTCACCCAGATTTTCCTTTTGGGAATATACAAATTACTTTCCAGCTGATGAAGTGATTAACAACTGACATACCTCACCTAGAAGCTCTCTCTTAGCACAGCGCTGCTGAAAGCTATCTAGTATAAAGTGACTTTTCCAAGACAGCCCATATCCAATGCCTGGTCATATGTAAGACTTTAAAGGCCCATTCTCCTCATTTCAATTTGGACCAACTCTGAAGGGCTAACTTGGCTTCAGAACTCCCAGTAGGTGAGATGAAACCTATGCTGAGACTGCATGTCTTAGCATGCTCAGGGTGCTATATAGAAAAATACCATACATTGCCTAGCATATAGACAAAAAGCATTTATTTGCCACAGTTCTTGAGGCTGAAAGTTTCACAATCAAGATGCTGGTAATGGGCATTCCTCCAAGATGGCAGCCCGTCACCATGTCTTAATGGGGAAAAGAGATGAATGAGTTCTTGTGAGCAAATTTTGGAATGGAATTAATTCCACTCATGAGGACTCTGCCTTCATGACCTAAACACCTCCTAAAATGTTCTGTCTGCTAATACAGTCATTTCTGTTATAAGAATTTTAACATATTAATCTTTGGAGCACTCAAGCATTCAAACCATTGCACTGAATTATATCTTAATTTGTTCCACTGTCCAATCTTGCTTCCTACTTTTTCACAGATGTTATTTTCAATAAAACTCCCAAATTATCTCCCTCAAAAACATATTCAGCTTAGAGTCTACTTCTTGGAGGCACCCAGCATTTGATAATATGTACCAAGAGAGGTCAGAAAAAAAGAACAGACAACAAAATGAGATTTTAGAGTTGGATCATTCACTACCAGTTGTAATGACAATCCTATCACTGTTGGTAGGGAGAAAACAAATAGACCCTGGAATGTGATAATTTAAATTTTTCTTACTTTCAGTAATGGCAAATTATGATGTTAATCTTTTGAAAGGGAAAGTGCTACTTATTAGGATATATCACAAATGTATCAATATGGGAAAAGTAGAAATTATGACCACAATAGAGGCAAATATTTTTTCCAATGAACTTTATTTACTCTTATAATATTAGTTTTTAACTTCTGTGCTTATATTGTCATTTCAATTTCATGCTTAGTAACTACAAAACTATTGCAGATCAGTGTGTGAGGGAAATGTCATCATGAGGTCCGAGAAGTCAGCTTTGGTATTTCTGCTCCTGCAACTCTTCTGTTCTGGCTGTGGATTCTGAGAGATGGTCCTGGTGTGACCCTGTGACATGAGCCATTGGCTTAATGTCAAGGTCATTCTAGAGGAGCTCATAGTGAGGGGCCATGAGATAATAGTATTGACTCACTCATTGTCTTTGTTAATTGACTACAGGAAGCCTTCTGCACTGAAATTTGAGGTGGTCCATATGCCACTGGACAAAACAGAAGAAAATGAAATATTTGTTGACCTAGCTCTGAATGTCTTGCCAGGCTTACTAACCTGGCAATCAGTTATAAAATTACATGTTTTTTTTTGTTGAAATTAGAGGAACTTTAAAAATGATGTGTGAGAACGTTATCTACAATGAGACACTTATGAAGAAGCTACAGGAAACCAACTACGATGTAATGCTTATATACCCTGTTATTCCCCGTGGAGACCTGATGGCTGAGTTGCTTGCAGTCCCTTTTGTGCTCACACTTAGAACTTCTCTAAGAGGCAATATGGAGCAAAGCTGTGGGAAACTTCCAGCTCCACTTTCCTATGTACCTGTGCCTATGACAGGACTAACAGACAGAATGACCTTTCAGGAAAGATTACAAAATCCAATGCTTTCAGTTTTCTTCCACTTCTGGATTCAGGATTATGACCATCATTTTTGGGAAGAGTTTTAGAGTAAGGCATTAGGTAAGAGATTCTTGTTTTATTTTTAATTTAATTATCAAAAGAAATATTTTTAAAAATTCCCATACATTGTCTATGACACATATATGCAGGTTAATGAGCTTTTATTATAGAAAATGTTGTAGCTGTTCTTCATAAAGAAAGTAAATTTGTTCTAAGTGTAAAATAACCTACTTCCTTAATACCAGTAATAAACTTATAAATGGTCATAATTAACAGGAAGATTATATTTTGTATTTCCTCCAAATAGCCCAAATCTACATCGCATATTTTTGAGAATCATTGATTGTTACTTTGACAGTTATACCATTTCTATTGAAACAAGATGCTAATCATTCCTTTCTCTCTCAACAAAAATTTCAAAAAAAAATCTTCAGAAAGTCCTCTTTGAATTTTTTTTCAAGAGTGGTTAAATTGAAACATTTTCTAGAATTCTCTGATTTCTTAGTTGATTACGTCACAAAAACTTGAAAAAATATTATAAAAAGTTAAATGACTTTTGGTCTTGTGGGGCATGAGATACAATTTTTACTTTACTGATATATATCCTTCTGACTTATTTTTATTTCTTTGCTTTACTGATAAAAAGTTGTTTTGCTTTGCAGTTTTCATTCACAGTTGTGATCGGCGCTGGTCAATGCAAGACATGTTTTTGATTCAAATGTGTTTGAGAAATATGTAGAAACATGAACAAAGGAACAATCAATAGACACTAAAATATTGTTTAATGTATTCCACTGAATTTCAATACAGAGACTGTTTCACAGAACTAATATTCAGAGGATCCCACTTCAAATATCCTTAGCCTTAGACATGAGTTGAATGTACATGTATTGATTGGCTCTAACTAATTTTGTTTTCAGTAAGCTGTGCCAAGCTTACCATTTTATTTCCATAAGTTCTTATGCATAGGCATATTTCATTTTATTATACTTTGCTTTATTGTGCTTCACAGAAATTGCAATTTACAAATTAAAGTTTTTGAAAACCCTGAATGAAGCAAATCAATTTGGCATAATATTTCCAACAGCAAGTGTGTACTTTTTGACTCTGTATCACATATTGGTATTTATCGTGCTTTTTCAAATTTTTCATTATTATATCTGTTATGGTGATCTGAGATCAGTGATCTTTGATGGTTACATGTTTACTAGCTTTGGGGCACCTTGATCTCTTCCCGTATAAGACAGAAAACTTAATTATAAATGTTGTGTGTGTACTAACTGCACTCACCATTATGAGGTTTCTGTCAGCCCCTATTGGGAGGTATCTTCCAATTAGGTTACACGGGGGTCAGGGACCCACTTGAAGAGCAGTCTGTCCATTCTCAGAGTTCAAACCCTCTGTGGGGAGAACCACTGCTCTCTCCAGAGCTGTCAGACAGGGATATTTAAGTCTCAGAAGTTTCTGCTGCCTTTTGTTCAGCTATGCCCTGCCCACAGAGGTGCAGTCTATAGAGGCGGTGGGCTCGACCCAGTTCGAGCTTCCTGGCCACTTTGTTTACCTACTCAAGCCTCAGCAATGGTGAACGCCCCTCCCCTCGCCAGGCTGCTGCCTCGCAGGTCAATCTCAGACTGCTGCATTAGCAGTGAGCAAGGCTCCGTGGGCATGGGACGCCTGAGCCAGGCTCCAGAGATAATTTCCTGGTCTGCTGGTTGCTAAGACCATGGGAGAAGCCCAGTAGTTGGGCGAGAGTGTCCCATTTTTCCAGGTACAGTTTGTCACGGGCTTTCAGCTAGGAAAGGAAAATCTCCCCACCCCTTGCATTTCCCAGCTGAGGTGACGCCCCACCATGCTTCGGCTGGCCTTCCTTGGGCTGCTGCACCCACTGTCCAAGTGAGATGAACCACGTACCTCGGTTGGAAATGCAGAAATCACCCATCTTCTGTGTCAATCATGGTGAAAGCTGCAGACCGGAGCTGGTCGTATCCAGCCATCTTGGAACCGGAGCCCTCTAGGTGATATATTTTGAAGTCAGGTAGTGTGATGCCTCCAGTTTTGTTCTTTTTGGTCAAGGTTGCTTTGGCCTTGGTCTTTTGCAGTTCTGTACAAATTTTAAAAAAAGCTTTTCCCCATTTCTGTTTAGAATGTCATGGTATTCTGATAGAGATTGTTTAGAATCTGCAGTTTCCTTTGGGTACTATGTACATTTTAATAATACAAATTCTTCCAATTCATGAACATGATGTATCTAATTATTTGTGTCTTTTTAAATTTCTTTCATCCTTGTTTTATAATATTCATTGTAGATATTTCATACCTCCTTGGTTAAACATATTCTTAGGGGTTTTATTCTGTAGCTATATTAAATGAAATTGTTTTTCTAATTTTTTGCAGATAGCTATTTGCATATAGAATAATACCAATTTTTGTATGATAATTTTTTTCAAAAAGTTTTCTGAATTTTTTTATCAATCATTAAGTGTTGTTTTCATGGAGTCTTTAGTTTTCTCTCTTTATAAGGTCATGTCATCTGCAAAGAGGAACTATTTGATTTCTTCCTTTCCAATTTGTATGCCCTTCATTTCTTTCTCTTGGTTAATTACTCTGGCTAGACGTTCCAGTATTAGGTTGGATAAGAGTGGAGAAAGTGTGCATCTTTGTCTTTTTCCATATCTTAGGAAAAAAAAGAAACCTTTCTACTTTTCCCCGCTCAGTATGATGGTAGCTGTGTGTTTATCATGTATGGGCTTCATTGTTCTAAGTATGTTTTTGTTATATACTTAATACGTTGAGAATTTTTATCCTAAAGAAATACTGAATTTTATTAAATGCCTTTTTGCTATTATCCATCTATGTATCTGTTGCCTTTCTATCTACCTATAAATTTATTTGTCCTTCATTCTGTTGATGTGGTGCATTACATGTATTGACTTGCATATGTTGAACCATCCTGGCATCCCTGGGATAAATTCCAGTTGATCATATTGTATAATCTTTTTAATATGCTGTGGGATTTGGTTGGCTAGTAGTTAGTCGATGACGTTTGCATCTTTATTCACCAGGTATATTGGCCTATATATATATATCTATATAGACATATATAGATAGATATAGATATAGATATATAGCTAGATAGAGACCTATATATATATATATATAGGCCAATATAGGCATATATATATATATATATATATATAAATGAATAAATAAAAACATGGTGGGAGAAATAATGAGGAAGAAGCTTAAAGCAGTAATAAACTGCTATATATATTATATATAATATAAAATAAATTGCTATATATTTTATATATATATATAGTCTCCTTGTCTGGTGTGGGATTACAGTAATGCTAGCCTCACAAGATGATACTGAAGTGTTTTTGCCTTTTTGATGGTTTGGAAGAGTGAGAAAAATTAATATTAATTATTCTTTAAATTTGACTGAATTTCATAGTGAAGACATTAGCTCACTGCCTTTTTTAGTGAGACTTTATTACTGCTCTAAGCTTCTTCCTCATTTTTTATCTCTCCATGTTTTTATTTATTCATAATCCAGTCCTGTTTTACTGAATGTGTCCAATAATTTGTTTATTTTCCTAGATTTTTCCATTTGTTGGCATATACTTGTCCATAGTAGCCTCTTATATTTCTTTTTATTTCTAGCGTCAATTGTTTTCTCTTCCTTTTTTTTTTAGAACTTTTAAAGTTTTATAGATGAAGTCTCACTTTGTCACCCATGCTTGAGTGCAGTGACCCTACTATAGCTCACTGAAGCCCAAACTCCTGGGTTTAAGCAATCTTTCTACCTCAACTTCCTGAGTAGCTGAGACAGGCCAAGCTTGGCTAATTTATTTCAAATTTTGTAGAGATGGGTTCTTACTAAGCTCGTCTCAAACTTTGGGCCTCAAGTGATTTTTCAGCCTCTGTCTCCAAAAATGCTGGGATTATAGGTATGAGCCTCTGTGCCTGATTTGCTTTATCTCTTTGTAAGCTCCCATTTTATTTGAATCTTTTCTGTTTTGTTTTGTTTTGTTTTCAGTTAGTCTAGCTAAACCTTTGTCAATTTTATCTCTTCAAACAACTAACTCAATATTTTGCTGATTTTCTATATTGTATTTTATTTCTATTTCATTTATTTCTGCTCTAATCGTTAAATATCTTTTTTCTTAATAATTTTGAGTTTTCTTGTTCTTGTTTTTCTAATTCATTGAGATGTTATCATAAATTGTTTATTTGAAATATTCCTACTTTTTTGATGTTTGTGTTCATTGTTGTAGACTTTCCTCTTAGAACTAATTTTGCTGTATCTCATTGGTTTTGCTACATTATGCTGCCAGTTTTGTCTCAAGAAAATGTTTCAATTTACTTTTAAATTTCTTTGATCATTCATGAACACGTTGTTTAATTTCCACATAGTTGTACAGTTTATAGTGTTCCTTCTGTTATTGATTGTGTCTTTTTTCACTGTGGTTACAAAAGACATATGAGATGATTTGAATTTTTTTAAATGTGGTAAGTTTTTTTTTTGTAATCTGACAGAAAAGGTTCTGTGTGCTGTTGAAAAGAATGTGTATTCTGCAGTTGTTGAATGGCATTTTCTGTAAATATATGTTAGATTTATTTTATCTAGAGGGCAGTTTAACTCCTATATTTCTTTGTTGATTTTCTATCTGAATTATCTGGTTATTGAGGTAATTAGGGTTTTAGGTAGTCTACTATTTTTGTATTACAGCTGATCTTTTCCTTCAGGTCTGTTAATATTTGCTGTATATTTGCTCTGGCATGAAAGACACACATATTTACAATTGTTATATTCTGCTGCAGTATTAAGTCTTTTTTCATTATATAATGGCTTTGTCTTTTTAAAATCATTCTTAAAGTCTATTCAATCTGATATAATAATAGCAACTCCTACTTTTTTTAATTTTTATTTTTGTTTTCCACTGGAATGGAATACCTTTTTCTACTTCTTTACTTTTAGTTTATGCATATTTTTATAGGTATAATAATTTATTATAGGAAGAATATAGTTAGCTATTTTTATTTTATCCATTTAGCCATTTCTATGTATGTTAATTGAAGAATTTAATCCGTTTACATTTAAGAATATTATTAACAAATAAAGATTTAATGCTGCCTTTTAAAAATTTTTTCTGTGGTTGTATTTAGATCCTTTTGTCCTTTTCTCCCTTCTCTTACCGTGCTCCTTTGAGATCAAGTAACTTTCTCTAGTAGTATGTTTTAATTCCATTTAGGTATTTTTAGTGTATCTATTATAGGTTTTTGCTTTGTGGTTACCAAGAGGCTATGGAAACACCTTATAGTTATAAGAGGTTATTTTACATAAATGACAACTTTAATTCCAAAGAAAAAAAATTTAAACTGTGTATTTTCACACTATTTCCCTAACATTTGGACTTTTTCATATCTCAATTTACATCTTTCTATGTTGTCTATCCCTTAATCATTGTTGTAGTTGTTACCTTTATTAGTTTTCCTTTATAGTCTTTATACTAAATATCAATTACAGAATTAGAGTATTCTGAATTTGTGTATATATTTACATTTACCAGTGACTTTTTACATTTTTATTTGTTACATGGTAGTGTCCTTTTCCTTTAGAGTGAAAAATACCCTTTGCGTTTCTAAGACAGGTTTGGTGTTGGTGAATTATCTTAGTTTTTATTTGTCTTGAAAAGTCTTTATCTCTTCCTCATATATGAAGAAGTGCTTTGATGAGTACAGTATTCTTGGATTAAAAGTTTTACACATTTTTGTTTACTTCAGCATTTTGACTATATTATCCCACTCTCTTCTGTCCTAAAAGATTTTGTTTGTTTGTTTGTTTGTTTGTTTCTGGGAAATTCACTGAAAACAGTTTGGGATCACTATTGAATGTGTTATGTTTTGTTGTCATTGTTTTGTTTTATTTTTATCTCTCTCCTACTGCTTTCAGTATTTTTTTTGTTCTTTGATTTTTGGTAATTTGATTATAATGTACCTTTGGGAATCACTTTTTGGGTTGAATTTATTGGGTGATGTCTAAGCTAACTGTTCCCAGATATTATTGTCTTTCTCCAAATTTGGAAAATGTTAAGTCTTTATTATCTTGAGTATGTTTTCTAGGCCTTTCTTTTCTATCTCATATCCTTTAGAAATTTATATTATATGGTAGTATTTCCCTTCATAGTGTCATATAATTTCTGTGGCCGCCACTATTTCTTTTTTCTTTCTATTCCTCTGATTGGGTAATTGCATGTTTTTTTTTGAGCTTACTGATTCTTTCCTGTTTGATCAAGTCTGCTGTTAAATATTTCTGGTGAGTTTTTAGTTTAACAATTTTTATCCTGCATTTCAAGGATTTCATTTTTTATTATTCTGATTTCATTCTCAAATGTATAATATTGTGTCTGCATTATTTTCCAAGTTTCTTTTAGTTTTTTGTTTATAGATTTATTGTGAATTTGTTTTCGAATATTTAAGAATTTTCAATTCTGGTGCATTATTGAACACTGATTCGTTTCTTTTGGAGATGTCATATTTCCCTTTTTTTTTTTTAACAATACTTGCTGTTTACATTGATGCTTGCATATTCAAGAAGATAGACACTTGATTCAGCTTTCTAAGGTGTTATTCAGTGGTATTAAAACTTTACTGCTTAATACCAGAGCTGAATCGCTTCCCTGAGGATTCTTTCTGTTTTGAGGAGAGCTTATAGTTGATAACAAAACCTAAATAGTGCAGTAGAGCTAAATCTCTTCCATGCTATTGTTTTCCTGTCTGGGGAAGACTTATCATGACCATAAAAAATAATGTTGTGCCAGAACTTAAACCCAAACCTGTAGTAATTTCTGGGTTGGGGAAGGCTTAAGAAATAACTGGAACTTAGTTACTGACCTGATAGTTGTTTCTGGGTCAGAGAAAGACTCTGTATAATCACCTGGGATATTTGTAAAATCTGACCAAAGATTCTAGCTTTCCCTTGGATTGTGCCTCCTGTACTACTGTAGTGCTGGCTAGCTCCCCTCAGTGTGAGTTCCCTGCTGATAGGACCGCAAAGCATCTGCCAAGATCTGTTTGCCATTTGCCATGATTAGTGCTTCTGCTCTTTGCTTCCAATTCAACCCAGGTGGTTCAGCCCTTCTGACACTCCTAATACCTCCTGTGGGATGGAACAAAGACGGCTTCTCACAGTGATTCACACACTCATATGGGGATTGAATGTCCACCTGCAATTATTTTCTTCCACCTGTGTAATTGCAGGTACAGGGAAGTTTTCTGTGAGTGGTGCTATTTTGGTTTGGAGAATGGGGTGACGCAGCAAAAATGACCTTTCTTCTTTCTGGTCATGGATTTTTTAATTTCCATGAACCCATAAGATTTTTCACTTTTCTCCTGAGCTCTGGTGCATTCAGAGTGGTACTTTTATATTTGAATAGTTGCTAGTTGTACTTTTAAGAGGGATTGATGCTGGAGGTCTTCTGTTCCACCATCTTGCTGATGTCACTCCTCAAATAATATTTATATATGTTAGTAAATTATTTTGTTTTTAGGATTCTGTGTCTACATGACACAGACATGAAAAGTACTCTTGTCATTGAAACTTTTCATACACTGTTTGATTGTGTGCCTTTTCTAGTGATGAATGATTGTGTATTTAAGCCATATGTTTTATACATAGACTTTCTTATAAAGAGACTAGATGGTTCTGTGTGTCAGAACATAAGAATAGAATACAACTACACAGTAATAATTTCTCAACTCTTTATTTTAGAAGTGTAAGTAACCTTTACTTTAATCTTTGTTATATTACCCCTGTGTAATGCAGAGAAATTTTTATCTTCCAGAAATGGAAAATTTTGTCCAGAGTTCAGGGGAAGATGATATTGGGTTGTTTTCTCTGGGGTCACTGTTTCAAAACGTTACAGAAGAAAAGGCTAATATTATTGCTTCAGCCCTTGCCCAGATCCCACAGAAGGTCAGTAAAACCTCCATTCCTGATAAGCAGCTGTTCACATAATGAGAAAGTATGGCTTTTGCCCTACTCAGTCTTGCTGTTACTGGAAACAACCCTCTTGATTGTCGTTCATTTATAATAAAATAGAAATAAAAAATTAAGCCCCTACATCATATTTTAGAATTTGAAATCTAAAGGCATGTGCCAACTATTCCAAAAAAAGTTCTGACATGTATTATTTCCAAGGGCCAGAAAAAGGAAAACTGATATAACAAAGAAAAAGAAGAATCAGTCTCAAGAATATCATTCTCATATTTGAGTGCATAAAAACTGTATTCAGGGTACTTTTGCATAGAAATAAAAGCTCGGATTAATGTAGTCTTTCTCGATAATTAGAGCTTTCTTCAAGAGTTAAATGTCAATTACAATTATAGTAACTTAATTATTTAAGTTATGTAATTATTTTAACAACTAATTTTAACTTTGTTATTACTGTAATTCTAGAATTTCGCACTTTAGGTAGTGCTATATATAAACTATCCAAAAGACGTTTTATTTCGTATTTAGCTAAAATACATCAAACTCAATAAAGGCAAATATACTAATTAGGAATGTGAAATTTCGTAATTTTAATTAAGAAATTATCTGTTAAGTAGTTTGAAACATCTGTGCCATCCTTTCTTTTCAAATGTATGAATTTTTTTATAAGTTCCCACAAATAAAAATTATGGAAAAAAAAGACACAATCCCAAAGAAAATTTATCATTGAACAATGGAACATAAGTGATTCTCTAGCTCATTCTTCTTCAATAAAACAAATAAATATAAGAAGACAGAGGCCAGGAAGGAAATAGAGAAGAAAAGATAACTGATTATCCAAAACGCACACAAAATTGAAAGCAAATTTTATCTGTGGGGAACTGTAAATTTGATGGTAGAACTAGAATAGTTCCATGATTTAAAATGACACAGAGCTCATGTACTTATAAAATATTTTATTCTTATAAGAAAATTGAGTAGCCAGTGATGAATTACTTTTTAATTATTCACTGATATTCTCATACTCAGATATTTTTAATTGATATTAAAATAATAATAGTATACTTAATAGTCAACTGGTACACATTATTTGAAAAGACCTTTGTAAAATGTCCTACTGTATCTTTGAGTGTTTACACAGTACCTC
Source organism: Pongo pygmaeus (assembly GCF_028885625.2). Classification (NCBI taxonomy): domain Eukaryota; kingdom Metazoa; phylum Chordata; class Mammalia; order Primates; family Hominidae; genus Pongo; species Pongo pygmaeus. Next base: position 81,550,748 of record NC_072376.2, read on the forward strand.
TACATACCCCTGTCTGAACCAACACCTGAAGTACAATGAGTTTATAATTTATAACTATATCTACATCCTTAGAATGCTAATATCCTGTGGTTCAATCTGTGAAATACATGTGTTTCTTCCGTAGGTGTTATAGAGATACAATGGAAAAAAACCATCCACATTAGGAACCAATACTCGGCTGTATGATGGGATACCCCAGAATGATCTTCTTGGTAGGCCTTTGAGAAAGTAAAAATATGAACTAGATGAGGAAAAAATGAATAAATATTAAACAGTGAGCAAATTCAGCAAATATTTAAAATTATAAAACTTTATTTTACTTACACTTTTGAAGCAGATATAATTAAAGGATTGACTAAAATTGTATAGACTCACACTTTCTGTTGTTAAGGTGAGAGTGACAGGATATGCAGAAGGAATTAATGTCTCTTTTTCTTAAGTTAGAAATGATCTTTAGTAGCAAAGCTCCATGTGCTCTCCTTTTAAAGAAAATGCTGTATGCTTCGGGGAGTTATCTCATAATTCCCATCTTTAGTCCTGAAATTATTTTAAAAATTCATGATAAAATATCTCACCATTTCTCATCCAATTTGCATACTAGGTCACCTCAAACCAAAGCTTTTATCACTCATGGAGGAATGAATGGGATCTATGAAGCTATTTACCATGACGTCCCTATGGTGGGAGTTCCCCTATTTGGTGATCAGTTTGATGCCATAGCTCGCATGAAGGCCAAAGGAGCAGCTGTGGAAATAAACTTCAAAACTATGACAAGCAAAGATTTACTCAGGGCTTTGAGAACAGTCATTAACGATTCCTTGTAAGTACTACTGCTTGTAAAGACTGATCTAACATTGATTATATTATACATTATGTTGGAGAATGTTAAATATCATGCTGGTAGACATTTTAAGGGATTTTTCCCTTCAATATTAAGTCATTCATCACCTTGGTATTGGAATAGTTCTGGAAATTATAGTTCATAGAGTGTCGATCTTCATGGAATTATTAAGTTTTAGTTAACAGCTGGCTTACTCAGCTTTTATTCACTTCTTTGCTTTACCCCATTTTGTTAAGAATATACTCTTTTTCAGTCTCCCCACGGTATCTGTTTAATGCTATGCAACCAATAACGTTCATGTCACAACCAGAATCAATCTTTCACTCAACAAGTTTCTGGCTTGCATAACATATACTACAGTTTATCTACCTGTCTTTTATGAAAACAAAATTACAACTTTCTAAGTTCTATGTGTGTTTTTGCCTTCCAGTTATAAAGAGGATGCTATGAGATTATCAAGAATTCACCATGATCAACCTGTAAGGCCCCTGATCCAGCAGACTTCTGGATCGAGTTTGTCATGTGCCACAAAGGAGCCAAGCACCTGTGATCAGCTGTCCACGACCTCACCTGGTTCCAGTACCACTCTATAGATGTGACTGGGTTCCTGCTGGCCTGTGTGGCAACTGCTATATTCTTGGTCACAAGATGTTGTTTATTTTCCTGTCAGAAATTTAATAAAACTAGAAAGATAGAAAAGAGGGAATAGATCTTTCTAAATTTAGGGAAGACCTGATGGGGTAATCCTGTTAATTCCAGACACAAAGAATTTAGTGAAAACATGTTACCTTCCTATTTTCATATTATCTATTCTGATATTTTATCTTAGCTAAGTAGCCTAGAATTCCACGATCATGAACTTGTGAGTATATCTCATTCTTTCATTGTATTTTCCTAGGTATGCTTACAGTCTTCTCTCACTTTGTGACACAAGGACATGAATACATCTAAATTTTCCTATTTCGGATATCACTGTTTCCATGATGTCATTACTTCTCTAACCTTAAGTGATAGGGTGACCTGCAATATGCTGATTCCTGGTGTTTGCACAAACACACAGATGTAAAGAAGTAAAAAATGTAAAATTCACAAAATTCAGTAAACCACACAAATCAGTGAAGCATTCTAGGACATTAGCTTGTTATGAGAAACATAATGATTTTTCTTTTTCAATTTAAATAAGCCCTTCTACATATCCAGCATTACTGATCTGAGACAATGAATTGCTAAAAATGACGATAGGGCATTACACTCAGAATAGTTTGCTATATTTCCACATACCTCACCTAGATGTCATGGCCTACATTTCTGCCATCACTCAACCAAGATTTTTTGTGTGTTCTTGATGATAAATAGACAGTTCTTATTATTGTTCTCAAATAATAAAAGAAACTGCTATTTTCTTACATAGAGAAAATGTCCATAAGATATTCAAGTTAAACAGATTATTTTGAGATAAATAACCATTAGAAATATATGATTTTAATTACTGATTTTATAAAATTTTAATTGATAGTACACTTAAGAAGATTTAAATGTCTATTCTTTAAAAATGATGAATACTCATAATTCTTATCTCTATAATCAACAGTATAGTTTAGTGTATAAAAATAAAGAGATGCTTGCTCTGAAAGTAAGATCAGTATACTGCTTTCCAGTCTCAAAATTCGAGAATTGAAAATTCATCAAGTAATGGCTTACATGGTAAAAATTTAAGGTATTAGAATACCTGCTTAACAAATATTAATATCTATTAAATATTTAGATATGTAAAGCTCTACACTAAACTAAATATAGTTTTATAATCTTTACACTAATTAAGCAAATATGTTACACTTTTCATTTTGTTTACTGTTGTATAATCTTAGTGACATGCCTATTTAAATTTTAATTTAAGGACCTGATTTATTAAATGAATAAATTGGCTCAACTGGCTTTTTGAAAATTTTGAAATTGTTACACATGTGATAAAGTACATCTATAAATTAATTCCAATTTTAAAATGACTATATAAAAAGAAATATAAGTATTTTTCTTGCATATGTATACACTTAAATGTAAATAAAATTATTTAGTAGGTTTTTAAAATTTCTTAAGTTTTTACACTGATATGTTTTTGACTTTTACAATATTATCATAATCTAGGAGAAGCTGATTATATCTGTTTTAAGCCTCATCTTTTCTCTGAAATTAAATACAGCAATTGATCAACATGCTGTGACAGGTGGGAAGCCATTTCTGGAGTTGAGCCTGCTAACACTCTGGGGCTTTTTAGGTTGCACACTCATTGTACGTGGGACTCCCTTCCTCTCAAGAGCTGTTGCTCATAAGACTCTCCTTCATCAATCTGGCATTACCTTTTGAGATCAGTTGCAATCAGAATACAACTGGCCTTGTAGTTGTAATATGTTCTATCTTAACCATCACTTTCGTACCAGGAACCTGCTCAGGTTTGTTCTCTAGAAGCTCCCAACATAGATACTCTACATTTCAGACTATTAAGTTATTATCAAACCTTTGGACCTTCTTCACTTTAGGTTGAGCGTAGTGTGAGGAGATGTAAGTTAAATTATAATCCTATATGTGTGTGTTATAAATATTAAAGTGTATAAATTAAACAGCAGATTCTAAGTATTCAACAAGGGTCAAATAAATGATACAAAGTCACCAAATAAATAATATTTAATCTCATCTTATTTCAGAAATTTTCTTGTAATATCATGTTTTGTTTTTTATATCAATTATTGCAAACAAAGAAAAATCTCAAATGAATTCTTAATAATTACCTAGAGCCTCACTTCTAGACCTAACAACGAACAGCAAATTGCCATATTTTCATCACATTGTCTTTAAAATTTGCACATGGCGTGGTGGCAAAATTGATGTTTTAAAGGTGGCAGAGTAGGAATGCCCTGTCCCTGTTCCCCGTGCAGAAAGAGACTTGACAACATCATATAGACCAAATTGCCATGGTGATGATCTCAGAAACCAGTGCAAAGGTTGCAGCACCGCAGAAAAGAGCAAAGCCAAGAAGAATTTTATTTTAATATCTAAGAAATGTTGTACCATATACTCTCTATAGATCTTTCTCTAGCCAGTACAGCATTACACAATCAGGAAAAAAATCTTTAGTCATCACTTTTCCCACAGGAGTGAAAGAAGAGTGAAATGTGGTCTAATGTTCTGGCTCCTTAGGGGACTTCCCAAGGGTCTGATTTATGTCACTGAACTTAAATCACTTATAGAAACCCCAGCATTTGAATGCCTGGGAATAAAGGCAGTGTGACAGTTTTGGGCAGTACCGGAAGAGCTGCATTATTACTACAGAATGACAACAGGTGAAGTAAAATATTACAAAATTCTGAAAACAAACAAAAAACCGTATTTAACTTAGTAATTACATTCAAAAGCCCAGAGAAGATACAGCTCTTGGAATGGTTTGCAAAGCTCCCAGCATCTCTAGCTGGGGTGATTGATGAAAGTCTTCCACTACACTAAGCCAGTACATAAAGACTGGGAGACGTGGATGTTTCTTTAAATCTAAGTTTAAACAAAGAAATGTGAAGCATGCAGACACTGGTAAGCATGACTTATTTAAAGGAACAAAATAAACCTTTTTTTCAACTCTGAATAAACAAAGATTTATTAATTACCTGTCAAAAAATTCAAAATACATTAAATACCTGTCAAAAATGTCAAAAATAATTAAACATGCTGGATTACCTAAAAGAACACAGACAAGTTTCTAAAAATCAGGAATATAAGGCATATATGAAATAAGAGTATCAACAAAGACATAAAAGTATAGAAAAAAACCGGAGATAAGTAATACAATAACTAAATTGAAAAATTTACTAGAAAAATTCAGTAGATGACTTGGCCAGCTAGAAAAAATAATTCATGAATTTGAAAATATTGGCCATTTGAAACTATTAAGGAAGAGGAGCAAAAGGAATGTGATAATAAAGTAAAGAAAGCCTGAGACTTATGGGACATTGTTAACTTGACCAGTTATGCATTACGAGAGCCCTCATGGGACAAGAGGAAAAGATTGAGACAAAAAGTCTATTTAAAGAAATAATGGCAGGCAGAAAATTCTCCAAATTCGAGGAAGAATATGGATAGAGAATTGTTTTAAAACACAACTACTGTACACTGAGATCAATTCAAAAATTTTACACCAATAAATATTATAGTCAAACTTTCAAAAGTCACAGACAAATGATCTTGGAAGCAGAAAAAGAAAAATGAATCATGACATAAAAAGGAACTCACGTATATTATCAACAAGATACCAGCAGATATCTTTTTAAACCAAAAGTAAGCAACATAATATATTCAAAGTGTTGAAAGAAAAACAAGAAAAAAACCCGACCACATAAGACATTCATTTGGCAAACCTGTCATTCAGAAATTATGGAAAATTGAATACTTTCTCAGGTTAAAAAAAAGGGGGAGGCTGGGAAGCAAAACAAATGAATGTAAAAGTATAAATCTGTCTGGTAGAGATAAATAAGTAATTAAATATGAAGTCTCATAAGTTTTTAATGTTGATGCACAAGTTACTTTTAATTCTGATATGTAATTTAAAAGAGAAAAGCATAAAAGTAACATTACATTTATATTAATTGGGACACAACATAAAATATATTCTTAGTGATATTACTAACATAAAGTAGGAATGGGAGATGTAAAGAAATAGAATTTTCATATATAATTAAAGTTTTTGTTTGGTTTCAAATGGACTGTTATAACTATAAAATATTTTATGCAATCCTCATGGTAACCACAAAATAATACCCATAGAACAAGAGTGTCCAATCTTTTGCCTTCCCTGGAACACATTGGGAAAAGAAGAATTGCCTTGGGCCACACGTAAAATACACTAACACTAGCCATAGCTGATGAGCCGGGAAAAAATCGCAAGAGAAATCACAATGTTTGAAGAAAGTTTACAAGTTTGTGCTGGGCCATATTCAAAGCCGTCCTGGGCTGTATGCAGCCCTCAGGCTGCAGGTTGGAGAAACTTGCTGTAAAAGATACAGAAAAAGAAGTGGAAAAGGAACCTGAACTTAGGAATATACCAAAAACAGTACTATGAGGATAGTTTATAGTAATAAATGCCTATGTTAAAAAAGAAGAAATATCTAAAACAATCTAACTTTACATATCAAAGAACTGACTAAAATTATCAGAAAGAAAAAAGTAATAAAGATTACAGCAGAAATAAATACAATAGGAAGAAGAGAAAAATCAGCAAAATTGAGTTGTTGCTTTCTTTTTATGAAAAGATCAACAAAATCGAGAAATTGTTTTCTTGACTAAAGAAAAAAGTGACTAGTTGTAAAATTAAAATCAGTCTGAGCTTGGTGGCTTAATCCTGTAATCCCAGCAGTTTGGAATGTTGAGGCAGGCAGATTGCTTGAGCCCAGGAGTGGGAGACCAGTCTGGGCAACACGGTGAAACCCTGTCTCTGCTAAAACTATAAAAATTAGCCAGGTGTGGTGGCATGCACCTGTAGTTCCAGCGACTCAGGAGGCTGACGTGAGAGAATCGCTTGAACTCGGGAGGTGAGGGTTTCAGTGAGCCGAGATGGTGCTGCTGCTGAACTCCAGCCTGGGGTTAGAGCAGAGATGCAGTCAAAAAAAAAAAAAAAAATCAGAAATGAAAAAGAAGACATTACAATTGATGCCATAGAAATAAATAGGTTACAAGAGAGAAAATATTGGCAGATCACTTATCTGCTAACTGTTTTATATTCAAAATATATGACAATTCTCTATAATTTAATAGCAAAAACTCAATTAAAATAATTCAAAGACTTGAATACATATTTATTCAGAAAATATAGATATATGGCCAAAAAGCATATGAAAAGATGCTTAACATCACTAAATATTAGAGAAATGTAAATCAAAACTACAATGAGCTATCACATCATAACCATTAGCCACCTCAAAATATTTTTTAATACATATATTCACCCACACGCAGACACACAGGCACACACACAGCCCAAAAAACAAGTTATGAAGAGAATATTTATAAATAGGAACTCTGGTGCATTGTTGGTAGGAATGGAAAATGATGACACCCCTATAGTTAACAGAATGGAGGTTCCTCAAAAAAATTAAAATCAAATTACCATATGACCCAACAATGTTACTTCTAGGTATTTATCCAAAATAATTAAAAGCAGGATCTCAAAGACATATTTGCACATCCATGTATTTTGCAACATTATTCACAATAGTTAAGAGAGGAAAGCAACACAAATGTCCATGGATGGATGAATGGACAAAGAAAAGATGGTGTATACATGAAATGAAAGATTATTTAGCTTTTAAAAGAAGAAAATCCTAACATATATAACAGCATTGATGAAGCTTTAGAATGTTATACTAAGCTGAATAAGCCTGTCAAAAAAAGATACATGCACATATAAGTAATTTTACATACATGTGGTATCAAAACTAGTAAAACCTATAGAAAGAAAAAGTGGAGTAGTAGATACCAGGGGCTGGAGTAAAGGGAAAAATGGGGTGTTGTCAATGTGTTTTCCAAGATGAAAATTTTCTAGAAACTTGTGGCACAAAAATGTATATATACTTAAAATTGCTAAATTGCAAACGTAAATATTGTTAAGATGGGAAATTGTATGGTAACTTTTTTAACACAACCAATCACTCAGCAGTTACAGATAAAATTGAAATTTTAAAATGTTATATAACTTAAGTTTTGCTAAACTTCAAAAAAGCTCCCTTGAAATTAGTGTTTTTACCATCTAGACTGTTTTTATTTAATAATTTTTTAACTCAGTATTTTTTGCTTTCTTTCTAATCACTCATCTACTTTGAATTTGGTTTGTGTTGGAAATCAATCAATCAATTAATCAACATAATCTTAAAGATCTAGCTCTAATTTACATTCCCACCAACAGTGTAAAAGCATTCATATATCTCTATAGCCTCACCTGCATTTATTGTTTCTTGACATTTTAATAATCATCATTCTGACTGGCGTGGGATGGTATCTCATTTTGGCTTTGATTTGCATTTCTCTAGTGATAAGTGATGTTGAGCTTTTTTCTATATGTTTGTTGGCTGCATAAGTGTCATATTTTGGGAAGTGGCTGTTCATATCTTTTGACCACTTCTTGATGGGGTTGTTTTTTTCTTGTAAATTTATTAAAGTTCCTTGTAAATTCTAGATAATAGAACTTTGTCAGATGGGTAGATTGCAAAAATTTTCTCCCATTCTGTAGGTTGCCTGTTCACTCTCATGACAGTTTCTTTTGCTGTGCAGAAGCTCAGCAAAAAAAGCAAAAGCAGAAGCTCAGTTGGATCCCATTTGACAATTTTGACTTTTGTTACAGTTGCTTCTTGTGTTTTCATGATGAAGTCTTTGCCTATATCTATGTCCTGAATTGTATCGCCCGGATTTTCTTCTATGATTTTTATGGTTTTGGGTTTTACATTTAGGTCTTTAATCCACCTTGAGTTAGTTTTTGTATATGGTGTGAGGAAGGGGTCCAGTTTCCGTTTTCTGCATATGGTTAGCCAGTTTTCTCGTCACCATTTATTAAACAGGGAATCCTTTCTCCATTGCTTGTTTTTGTCAGGTTTGTCGAAGATCAAATGGTTGTAGATGTGTGGTGTTATTTGTGAGGTTTCTGCTCTGTTCCATTGGTCTATATATCTGCTTTGGTATAAGTAACATGCTGTTTGGTTGCTGCAGCCTTGTGTTACAGTTTAAAGTCAGGTAGCATGCTGTCTCCAATTTTGTTTTTTTTGCTTAGGATTGTCTTGGCTATACAGGGTGTTCTTTGATTCCGTATGTAATTCAAAGTAGCTTTTTTCTAATTCTGTGAAGAATGTCAATAGTAGCTTGAGGGAATAAGATTGAATCTATACATTACTTCAGGCAGCATGACCATTTTCACGATATTGATTCGTCCTGTCCATGAGGATGAAATATTTTTCCATTTGTTTTCATCCTCTCGTATTTCCTTGCACAGTGGGTTGTAGTTCTCAGTGAAGTGGTCATTCACATCGCTTGTTAGCTATACTCCTAGGTATTTTATTATCTTTGTAGCAATTGTTAATGGGAGTTGATACATGATTTGGCTCTCTGCTTGTCTACTGTTAGTGCAAAGTATCCTTGTGATTTTTCCACATTGATTTTGTATCCTGAGACTTTGCTGAAGTTGCTTATCAGTTTAAGGAGTTTGGGGGCTCAGATGATGGGGTTTTCTAATTAAAAAATTATGTCATCTACAAACAGGAACAATATGACTTCCTCTCTTCCTATTTGAATACCCTTTATTTCTTTCTCTTACCTGATTGCCCTAGCCAGAACTTCAAATACTGTGTTGAATAGGAGTGGAGAGAGAGGGTGTCCTTGTCTTGTACCTATTTTCAAAGGGAATGCTTCCAGCTTTTGCCCATTCAATGTGATATTGGCTATGCGTTTGTCACAAATAGCTCTTATTATTTTGAGATATGTGCCATCAATGCCTAGTTTACTGAGAGTTTTTAACAAGAAGAGATGTTAAATTTTACCAGAGGCCTGTTTTGTGCATCTATTGAGATCCATTGTGGAAGACAGTATGGGGATTTCTCAAGGATTTGGAAACAGAAATACCTTTTGACCCCACAGTCTTATTACTGGGTATATACCCAAAGGAATATAAATCATTCTACTATAAAGACACATGCACACATATGTTTATTGCAGCACTATTTACAATAGCAAAGTCATGGAACTAACCCAAATGCCCATCAATGATAGACGGCATAAAGAAAATGTGGTACATAGACACCACCAAATACTGCACAGCCAAAAATGGAATGAGACCAAAGCCTTTTCAGAGACATGAATAAAGCTGGAGACAATCATCCTCAGCAAACTAACACTGGGATAGAAAACCAAACACAGCATGTTCTCACTCATAAGGGGGAGTTGAACAATGAGGACACATGAACACAGGGAGGGAAACAACAAACACCAGGGCCTGTTGGGAGGTGGGGTGTGTGGGGAGGAAACTTAGAGGATGGGTCAATAGATGCAGCAAACAACCATGGCATACGTATACCTATGTAACAAACCTGCACATTCTGCACATGTATCCGAGAACCTGTGCAGCAAAAAGAAAGAAAAAAGAAAGAAAGAAAGAAAGAAAGAAAGAAAGAAAGAAAGAAAGAAAGAAAGAAAAGAAAGAGACCTAGCTCTATATTCTCAAGTGAACAAAATATATTTTTATATTATTGAGGAAGCTAACATATTAATAAACTTAATGTCAATGGTTATTCCTAGTCCTAATTTATGAAAAATAAAAGAGAATCTGGATACAGCTATTCAATGTGCTAAGGAATAATCAGAAAATAAACAGTATGTTCCAGGAAACATATAAGGATTTTTTTCTCAAATGACCAAATTTGATAAGGATATCTAAATAGTAATGTATGTATCATCTTTCAAATAGTGCATAATCCTTCTTTCATATTTTAATACGTACCTGATACTCTCAAAATTCATTTCATATATAACATCAACATTCAATCTTCAAGTGTATTTCTATATACCACTCTATTAGTTGGCTAGGGCTGCCATAATAAAGTGCCACAGACTTGGTGGCTTAAACAACAAGAAACATATTTTCTCACAATTCAGGAAGCTAGAAGTGTGTAATCAAGGTATGATTAACAGTGTTGGTTTCTTCTAAAGCCTCTATGATTGGTTTGTAGATGGTTGCCCTCCTTACGTGGACTTTCTTCTCTGTATTTGTCCTTATGTCCATATAAGATATCCTCTATATGCCCTCATTTTAATTTTTTCCTTAATGGCCCTGTCTCCAAATGTAGTCCTATTCTGAGGAACTGGGTGTTAGAACACAAACAAATGAATTCGGAGTAATGAGCCATGATTCAACCTATAAGCACTATTTAGCATTTCAAAATAAAACATACATTTTGACAAAAAATACCAACAGTAGAGTATGCATTCTCAACATATATACTTTCTATTTTCCCAACATAAAGATAAACAAACTGAAATACAGTGCCCAAATGAACATTCAAATAAATCTAAAGAAAACAATGCAAAACATCTTATTAAAAAATTGAGGTCTTATGGCAAACTTTCTTAGACTCAACTAGAAATCCTTTCCGTTGTATTTAATTTTAAGTGCACAAATTCCTATTCTATAAAATTACGTTAGAAAGCTTTTATGTCATTTGTAATGATGTCATTTGTAATTTATGTAATTATGTAAATTGCTTAATTTGATGATCTTTTCCATGAGGGCAGCTATATTCCACTTTGACTATTGAGATAAGTAGGCTGTCCAAAGTCCAGACTGATTCACCATCAATTGATTGAGAAATTGAAGCATGAAACACACGTAGGATTAAACTGGCTAATGAGCTTGCTGTACTTATTTTAAGCCCAGGGTAAATTAAAGGAAGAGTTGGCCATGAAAACTGTGAAAGGCTTCTTCTTTTTTTTTTTTTTCCTGCTGAATCTGTGTTTCTCTGACTCTGGAAAGTCTGGGAAATTACTTGTCTGGCCCATGAATTTTAGTCACTCAATTTAAAAGTTATTCTAGAAAACCTACAGCTTGATGGACATGAGATAACCATATTAGTACCTCCACCAAGCCTCCTGCTTGATCATACCAAGATTCCTTTTAATGTGAAGGTTCTCCTACTTTTAGCAACTAAGAAAACCTCACAGAAGACATATATTCTTTTCTCCTTACAGCTTCTTTAGAACTGCAGAGTCTTTCATGGTGTGGCAGGCAAATAAAATTGTCAGAAATAGAATATAAAAATAAAACTGTACATATCCAAAAGTGTGTATGACAGTGCTGTATTAAATGAGGAGTTACTGAGAAGGCTGTAGGCAGCCAAGTTTTTTTATTTTGCTGACCCTTTAGCTTACTACGGAGAGTTGATGGCTGGGCTTCTCAACATTTCATTTATATATTTGTTTCTGGTTTCCCATGGGAATGCCATGTAAATTTAGTAAGTTCAAGAAGGACAAATATTTTATGAATCCACTTATATTAGTTAAGTAAAATAGGCAAACTAATTGAAGCAGACAATAAAATAGTGTTTTCCAGGGGTTTGGGAGAGAGAGAAATTGGGAGCTGTTGTTCAGTGAGTATAAAGTTTCACTTATGCTTATGAATAAGCATAGTGATTTGCTCTACAATATAATGCCTATAGTTAACGACATGGTATTGTACACTTAATAATGTATTAAGAGGGTAAATCTCAATCATTATTACAATCAAAAACAAACAGTAACAAAGAGAACTTTTGTAGGTGATGGATATGTTTATTATCTTCACTGTTATAATGACAGCATCATGGATGCATGTATATGTCCAAACTCAACAATTTATATATATATATATGTATGTATAAAATACTTGCAGTTTTTTAATATCAATTGTACTTCAATAAAGCTATTAAAATTATATGCATCTATATTTAAAATTTATATGATGCATTTCTTATATTGATATACAAATTATTTCTTCACAAGAAATCAAATAATTCATTGAGATATCAGGGAAAATGGTATTGTGGTTTTTATTTGAATTGATGATCAAACATTTCACAGAGAAAAACACAAATACAGCAAAATAATATTTCCTAGATCAGACAGAAATTTATTTAAATTTTAAACTCTATATCTGATTCTTAAAATTACTTCCCACAAAAAGAGATAAAATTTCAAAATCCAGGTTTCCTTTAACACTGAAAATTTTGACTTGTGCTGTTTTCAGAAAGTTATATCAGTATAAATAATAGAAGACATTTTGATCTTATGGACTGAAACCCAGCTTCTGTCTATAACATAGAGAACAGCAGGTGAATGCCTTACTTTATCCATCACCCAGGCTCTGTAATAATGGATTTTCTAAATGAAGTGGGAAGCCTGTGAGCAGCACTAGAGGAAATCATGTTATCACTTCAATCATCCATTAATGAGTTTAAAATTTTGGTAAAAGATTGAGTTGACAAGGTCTGGCTTCCATTATGTAATGATAGCTAGATACATAATGATAACTCCTATCTCTGTTACTAGGCCTTCTTTTCCAAGCTAAGCGCAGTTTAAAATTTGGAAACAGCATATTTCTTTAGAGAGAGATTGGCATGGATCAAAATGAGTCCACTTACATTTTGACTGTAGAAGGAAAGACTAAAAGTCAATTCCCAAAATTGGAACAAAAGTCAGTCCAAAAAAATTCGGACATAAGTCTCAGAACTTAATATCTCCTGGCTTGTACATGCAGAACAGGGCATAATTAAGCTACTTTTGAATAACGCTATAAAAACTTTAACATTCTGAGGTGAAGAAGAAGTAGACAGATTTAATCTTGAATAAAACTGACTATATTGAGATTTAACCTATAAAAAAAAGAAAGCCAATTTTCTATAAAGTCTTATAGTTGCTTTTTAAAAAGTAATATATAAGATCATCCTGTGCTTTTTTTAAAAATCAAGTTTGAATATTAACAGTCTTTTGTGTTTTCATACAAATTTTAAGACTTTTTTCAATTCTATAAGAAATACCATAGGAATTTAATAGAGATTGCAATAAATCCATTAATCACTGTCAGAAGTACAGACATTTTAACAAAATGAATGTTTATCTGGTCTAGCAAAGATACTCCATCTGACACAGGGGATTGCCAGTGGAGCAACTACGTGGTGGAAATTGCAGGAGTCCACTACCAGACTCTAGGATCTATTGGATTTTGCAATGGTCACACTTTTAATCAAAGATGTAATGGAGCCCATCATCCTGCATCCTTTATACCTTTAAGATCTTTAATTTTCACAATCCCCAGGTATGTAATGCAATATTATTTTCCATTTTCTGGGTCACCTGACATCTGTGGTAATGGAGAAATTAAAAAGCTTCATGTATCTAGTGAAGAGTTGTCTTCCCCAAAAATGTGTCCAGAGAGTAAACTCCAGAATCTATTAAAGTGACTTTATTGGAGAAAAGATCTTTGCAGATGTATGTAGAAAAAGAAAATCAAGACAAATTTATTCTGGATTTATGATGTTCTCTAAATCCAGTGACAGATATCTTTATAAGGAGAAAGATAGGAGGATCCCCTGAGGCCAGGAATTCAAGACCAGCCAAGTCAACATAGCAAGACACACTTTCTACAAAAAATTAAAAACAAACAAACAAATAAATTTTTTTTGAAAAGAATAAAGGCAGGAAAAAATTACAAAGAAAGAAAAGAAAAGATGATGCTGAGAAAAGAGAAGTTGGAGAGAAGCCACAAGCCATGGGACTCCAAGAATTGTCAGCAACCAATAAAGGCCAAGAGACAGTCATTGAATTGTTTTTCTCTTAGAGCCTCCAGAACAAATGAACCCTGAGAACACATATTTTGACTTTCTGGCTTAGATAGCTATCAGAGAATAACTTCTATTTTAAGCAGCCCAAGAAATCAATGCAAAGATAATCCACTTGGCCTTTCCCACTAAAATGACTTGTATCCAGGCACCAGTTACATAATTTCACAGTTTTTCTAAAGAGAAAGTGTATCTACACAATTATGCATTTTGGAAATTGAGGAAATCATCAGTTATCCTAGGGATGTCACTGTCCCTTTCAGGAAAAAAAATATGGAATCACTAGCATGTGAGTTTATTTGGCTTTACAGATTTTTTTTCCCTGAAGGGCCTGATGTCTTTGTCCATAAATAAATTTCAGGTCTGAAAACACACTTAGGTCCAGACCCTTGACAGTTTACTGTGATTTCTAGTGAGGACAGCTGCCCTCAACTTTTTAGTATCCATTCTTGAACTCTTCTGGTATTAAAGATTGAGAAATTCCCTTGGTCACCTATCTATTTTGTCCCTAGTGCTATCTTCTCTATTACTATGTACCCAGCTTTCTGAATTAGGTCTTTCTGGATAACACCCCAGTCTTAGTGCTCATGTTTATTATGGCCATCTGCCTTCTGAAGGTCTCTATTATTTCAATATCTGATCATAAATTATATCAGTGAGATTGGTTTGGTAAGTCAAAACAGACTTAGTCCTCAGAGGATAGACATGTTGAACATTCATTATAACTTCAGCAAATATTTGATAGATTTACAGCACTGCATAAGATGTCTATGTTAATATATCCACTATCATAAGCCTTCTGATTCCCTCTTTCATTCACTGCCAAGGCCGTTTCAGCACACAAGTTTCATTTTGTAGTAGCCACAGTTTTTCCCAAGATTATGAACTTATCTTAGTAGTAGTCTGTTACCACTACCTTCTGAAGTTTGAGCACAACTATTAAATTCTATTTCCTTTGAGAGTGCTTCAAAACAGAAAAGGAAAGTGATGTTGAACTTTTTGAAAGCCTTTGCTGCATCTATTGAAATGATCGTGATGTATTTCTTTTTAGTCCTATGTATGTGATGAATCGCATTTATTTATTTGCATATGTTTAACGAATCTTGCATCCTAAGATTAATGCCTACTTGATTGTGTTGGTTAGGTTTTGATGTGCTGCTGAATTCGATTAATTAGTACTTTGTTGAGGATTTTTATGTCTATATTCATGATAGATATTGGCCTGATGTTTTCTTTTCTTCCTGTGTCTCTGCAAGGTTTTGGTATCAGAGCAATCTTGGCCTCATAGAATGAGTTAAGGAGAAGTCCCTCCTCAATTTGTTGAAATAGTTTCAGTAGGATGGCTAATATATCTTTTTATATGTATAAAATAATTTGGCTGTGAATCTATCTGAATCCGTTCTGTTTTGTTTGCTGGACTGTTTCAGTTTTGGAACTCATTTTGGGTCAGTTCAGGGTTTCTATTTCTACCTGGTTCAACTTTGAGAGGATGTAGGTGTCCAGAAATTTATCTGTTTCTTCTAGGTTTTTAAGTTTGTGTGCATAGAGATGGTCGTAATTGTCTTTGCAGGTAGTTTGTTTTTCCTGAGGTTGATGATGATCTCCTGTTTGTCATTTCTGAGTGTGTTTATTTGGATCATCTCTCTTTTATTCTTTTGTAGTCTCTTTAATAATTAATCAATCTTATTTATTCTTGCAAATGACAAACTTTCAGTATTGATGTTTCCTATGATTGTTTGGTCTCAATTTTACTCTAAAAAACCCTGAGCAAATTATGTGTTAAAGGAAAATACTCCAAAATAATACGAGCCATCTGTGAAAACTCACAGTCAACATCATACTGAACGGGCAAAAGCTCAAAGGATTCCTCTTGAGAATTGGAACAAGGCAATGATGTCCATTCCAACCATTGCTATTCAGTAGGGTATTGGAAGTCCTATCCAGAGCAAGAGAGAAAAATAAAAGGCATCCAAATAGAAAGAGGGAAAGATAAACTATCTCTCTTCACAGACGGTATTATTTTATACATAGAAAACCCCAAAGCCTCTGTCCAAAAGCTCCTACTTCTGAAAAACAACTTCAGCAAAGTTCAGAAGAAAAAATGTATGTACAAATGAGAGGAGGTTCCAGCTGGGTTTCCTGGGTCGAGTAGGGGTTCCGAAAACTGTGAAACTCACTCATTTCCTGCATCAGAACTTACTTTGGTCCTGGATGAATAATATTGAAGATATACGCTTAAAATATCCATAACATCAGAATTTGTGCATGTTTTCTTCCCCAAGAAAGCTATAAACAGCGAAACTTTAGTTGTAAGCTTCCCTGTGTCCTTGCTCCCTCTCTCCCTTCTCCCTCCCCTGAAACTAAAAGGAATGTTAAAAGCCAGTTTTTCTATGACCAGCAGCCATTGTCTGTGCTCCCAATTCCAATTCCTTGTTAACACAATTTGTAAAATCCTGTGAGATTCTGTCTCCTTTGCCATGCCACTGCAAGGTTATAAAGTAGATAAAACTTAAGTTACAATGCCAGTTTTCCTCAGGATCTAAGACATGTTAATTGTCTTTGTTTCTGGCTCTGGTAACATCTTCCCACCACATGTATTTCCCGCCTTAAAGAGTTTAAAAGGTGATGGAAAAATCTAACACTAGCTACCCGCTTGGGACCCCTTCCATGCTGTGGAAGCTTTGTACCCTCACTCTGCTCAATAAAGCCTACAGCTTTTTTTTCTCTCGGTTGATCCGTTTCTCTCTCTCATCCTCACTAAGGGCTGCCACCACACCAAATCTTTGGCGTGGCTAAGGCAAGAACCTTTGGCATTACATTTTTGGTGAGCTAGAAAGGAGGATCTCCAGGAAAGGCATCTAGATCGTCACGTGGTGAGTATGATCGGACCTCTTCGGCTTGCTCTTCTGTCCTGTCCTTCCTTAGAATTCAGAGGCTAAACCGGGCACCTGTCAGCCACTTAAAGGTGATTAGCACGACTCTGGGACTAAAGACAGGGGTGTCAGGCTCTCTGGAAAAAGGCTCTCTAACAACCCCGACCCTCTGGGTCTGGGAATGTTGGTAAGTGTGGATCCAGTTCATACTCTTTCACTTTCTGGTGGTCCGGAAGTACACCCGGGAGTTATCAGCGGACATTCTAGTCTCCCATATTTCCTGGCTGAGACCATGGCCCCTCCAAAGGCTCTCCCAGGAAGGGTTACTGAGTGTGAGACCTCCGCATCTTCTGACCCCTTCCTCCTGGGTCCTAATGTCCACTGTCTAGACTTCTTTCCTCATCTCGAAAGCAAGGTTATTCCCACTAGGCAGGATGAAGATTCTCTATTTAAAAGTCTTAAATTCTTGGGATGGTGCCCAGAAGATCCCTGTTCATGGTGCCCTCCGGGGATCAGGCAGGTGTTTCCATTCCATGGCCATTTTGAAGGGCCAGTTCCCCACCATAGTGTATGTTACCCCACATCAAGACAATTTAAAGATAGGTCTGTAATTTTCATGTGGATAGTAGACGCCTTAGGGCATTTCCTCCATTGCTCCCCAGATAGACTTTCCCCCTTCGTGGGACCTCTCAAGTACAATATGTGGTGCATGGGTACAGCTCTTAGAGCCATTGAATTGCTATTTGAACCATTCAATAGTTGGTATTGGAAGGAAGAAAATGTAGTCAGTTGGGACACAGGATACTGGCACCGCCATAAGAGAGGGGCTAACTTCTTTGATGGCAAGTGGGGACAGAAGGCTAGAGTACAGCAGCTGTTCTCTCAACCCTGGCCTAGAGAACATACACCACCCCCTTAAGCTTACTAAGCCTCCTGTTGCTAATTCAGAGATTTCTCCTTGAAGGACAATTTTATGGCCAGGCCCACGTAAATTGGGCCTTAGCATGCAAGCATCAGTGGTGTCTCAGACCCAGGCCTTGCCACCCTGGAACAGGTAGGATGCATTGGCAGAAGGACTACAATAAGTCCAATAGTCCTTGTGCTCCATTTAGTGGTCAGTGGGTGCACAGCAGGGACAAGGGAAGTTTCCATCTTGCCAGTAAGCATGGTTAAATCCAGTAGATGGAGGGCTCAGGAAAAGTGGCCATGAGCTTTGAGCACAATTGGACCTGACCTGTGCGGGATGCCCTAAGAGAAGACGAGTCCCAGGAATAACCAGGGGTGCGGGCATCCCCGTGTTTAAAATTCCAGATGGACACCACACCTTCCAAACCGGACACTCCCTTAAGATGTATCCTGAATAACTGGGACAAATTCAACCCTGAAACCTTAAAAAGAGCAGCTGATTGTCTTCTGTAGCACTGCCTGGCCACAGTATTCCTTACAAAATGGAGAAACATGGTCCCCTGAGGGAAGTATTAATTATTACACATTTCTACAACTAGATCTTTTCTGTAAACAGGAAGACAAATGGAGTGAAGTCCCTTATGTACAGGCTTTCTTTGCCCTTCATGACAATACTCCCCTGTGCCAAGCCTGCAAGCTTTGCCCAAATGACAGAGGGCCACAATTGCCTCCATACTCAGGGCCTCTTCCCTCAGCCCTACTCTCTTCCTGCACTGGCTCTCCTCCATCCAGCCCCACTGAAGTGTGAAAGGCACACCGGAAAGAGAACGTGAACTCTGTGGGCCAGGCACCCAAATTATGTCCCTTACAAGCAATAGGAGGAGAATTTGGGCCCCTTCTCACTCTCAGATTTGAAACAAATAAAGGCAAATTTAGGGAAATTCTCAGATGATCCTGATGACTATATAGATATCCTGCAAGGATTGGGGCAGTACTTTGATCTAACATGGACAGATATCATGTTGTTTCTTGATCAGACCTTAAGTCCTACTGAAAAAGAAGCAGCTTTAGCAGCAGCCTGGCAATTTGGGGATCTGTGGTACCTTAGCCAGGTAAATGATTGAATGACCCTGGAGGAGAGGGAAAAATTCCCCACAGGGCAACAGGCAGTCCTCAGTGTAGACCCTCATTGGGATACTGACTCAGATCATGGAGATTGGAGCCGCAGGCATTTGCAAACTTGCATTTTAGATGGGTTGAGGAAGACCAGGAAAAAGCCTGTGAACTACACAATGCTATCCAGAATTACACAGGGAAAAGAGGAAAAGCCCTCTGCTTTTCTAGAAAGGCTAAGGAAGACCCTAAGAAAGCACACCTCCCTAACTCCAGATTCCGTTCAAGGCCAACTTATTTTAAAGGATAAATTTATCACCCAATCAGTGACCGACATTAGGAGAAAACTCCAAAAGTCTGCTTTAGGCCCAGAACAAAATTTAGAGACACTATTAAACCTGGCAACCTCGGTGTTCTATAACAAGGTCTAAGAGGAACAGGCCGAAAGGGAAAAGTGAGATAAGAGAAAGGCTGCAGCCTTAGTCATGGCCCTCAGACAGGCAGACCTTGGTGGCTCAGAGGGAATCAAGAGAGGAGAGGCCAATTGCGTAGTAGGACTTGTTATCAGTGCAGTTTGCAAGGACACTTTAAGAAAGATTGTTCAACAAAAAACAAACCACCCGCTCACCCATGTCCATTTGGTGCACTGCCCCAGAGGATGAAGGCCCTCTGGACCAGAAGCAACCAACCAGATGATTCAGCAACAGGACTGAGGGTGTCTGGGGCAAGCGTCAGCTCATGCCATCACCCTCACAGAGCCCTGGGTAAGTTTGACCATTGAGGGCCAGGAAGTGGACTTCCTCCTGGGCACTGGCACGGCCTTCTCAGTTTTAACCTCTTGCCCCAGACGACTGTCCTCAAAGTCCGTTACTATCTGAAGAATCTTAGGACAGCCTGTAACCAGGCATTTCTCTCGCCTCCTCAGCTGCAATTGGGCGACTTTGCTCTTTTCACATGCCTTTCTTGTAATGCCTTAAAGTCCCATACCCTTATTAGGGAGGGACATATTAGCCAAAGCTGGGGCCATTATCTACATGAATATGGGGAACAAATTACCCATTTGTTGTCCCCTACTTGAAGAAGGAATCAACTTCGAGGTCTCGGCCTTAGAAGGATAATTTGGAAGGGCAAAGAATGCCCATCCAGTCCAAACCAAGCTAAAAGACCCCACCATTTTTCCTTATCAAAGGCAATATCCCTTAAGGCCTGAAGCTCTCAAAGGATTACAGGATATTGTTAGAAATTTAAAAGCTCAAGGTTTAGTAAAAATATGTAGCAGCCCTTGGAACACCCCAATCCTAGGAATACAAAAACCAAATAGTCAGTGGACACTAGTGCAAGACCTCAGGTTTCACCTGTCTACCTTCAGGCATTTTTTTCATCTGTGATATCACAGCCTATCGATGCCTAAATGGCACTCTGAAAGAACTATGCTTTCTCTCCTTTCTAGCACCTCCCATGTCCATATATACTGAACAAGAGTTACAAAGTCTCCTTATACCCCAATCTTGCCACACGTGAGCCCTTATTTTCCCTTTTATTGTAGGAGCCAGAATACTAGGCAGGCTTGGGACTGAAATTGGAAGCATAACCTCCTCCACCCAATTCTGTTATAAATTATCATGAGAATTAAATGATGACATGGAATGAGCTGCCGACTCTCTAGTGACCCTACAAAGCCAGCTTAATTCTCTAACTGTGGTAGTCCTTCAAAATCGGAAAGCCCTAGACTTATTAACAGTTGAAAGAGGAGGAACCTGTCTCTTCTTAGGAGAAGAATGTTGCCATTTCATTAACCAGTCAGGAATCATTACTGAAAAAGTCAAAGAAATAAGAGAACGAATAGAAAGTAGAAAAAAGGAGCTTGAACACTTAGGTCCCTGAAATATGTTTAACCAATGGATATCTTGGCTCCTCCCTTTTGTAGGCCTGTGACAGCCATCCTACTATTACTCGCTTTTGGGCCTTGCATTTTTTTTTTCTT
This sequence comes from Pongo pygmaeus, assembly GCF_028885625.2. NCBI lineage: Eukaryota > Metazoa > Chordata > Mammalia > Primates > Hominidae > Pongo > Pongo pygmaeus. The sequence goes on from NC_072376.2 coordinate 81,571,850, forward strand.
TATTATTATTATTATTATTATTATTATACTTTAGGTTTTATGGTACATGTGCGCAATGTGCAGGTAAGTTACATATGTATACATGTGCCATGCTGGTGCGCTGCACCCACCAACTCGTCATCTAGCATTAGGTATATCTCCCAATGCTATCCCTCACCCCTTCCCCCACCCCACAACAGTTCCCAAAGTGTGATGTTCCCCTTCCTGTGTCCATGTGTTCTCATTGTTCAATTCCCACCTATGAGTGAGAATATGCGGTGTTTGGTTTTTTGTTCTTGCGATAGTTTACTGAGAATGATGATTTCCAATTTCATCCATGTCCTTACAAAGGACATGAACTCATCATTTTTTATGGCTGCATAGTACTCCATGGTGTATATGTGCCACATTTTCTTAATCCAGTCTATCATCATTTTTAACATCCTTGTCAAATTTGTTTTCTTCAGGATTGAGGCCATCAAGCTACAAATGGTCTTACAAATGGAACCTCAAATGAGCTCAACTCACTCTTCTACCGAGGACCCCTGGATCCACTCACTGGTCCCTCACTGGCCTAAAAAGATCCCCTCTGGAGGGTAAGACAACTGCAGGGCCCCTTCTTTGCCCCTAACCAGCAGGAAGTAGCCAGAACGACTGCCGCCCAGTTCCCAACAGCAGTTGGTGTGTCCTGTCTAGATGGGGGACTGAGAGGAGGTTCCAGCTGGGCTTCCAGGGTCAAGTAGGGGCTCAGAAAGCTGTGAAACTCACTCATTTCCTACATCAGGACTTACTTTGGTCCTGGATGAATAATACTGACGATATATGCTTAAAATATTCCTAACATCAGAATTTGTGCATATGTTTTCTTCCCCCAAAGAAGCTATAAACAGCGAAACTTTTGCTGTAAGCTTACCTGTGTCTGTGCTCCCTCTCTCCCTTCCCCCTCCCCTGAAACTAAAAGGAATGTTAAAAGCCAGTTTTTCTGTGACCAGCAGACCTTATCTATGCTCCCAATTCCAATTCCTTGTAAACACAATTTGTAAAATCCTGTGAGATTCTGTCTCCTTTGCCATGCCGCTGCAAGGTTATAAAGTAGATAAAACTTGAGTTACAATTCCGGTTTTCCTCAAAACCTAAGACATGTTAATTGTCTTTGTTTCTCTCTCTGGAAAAATCTTCCCACCACATGCATTTCCTGCCTTAAAAGAGTTTAATAGGTGATCAAAAAATCTAACACTGGCTACCCGCTCGGGACCCCTTCCACGCTGTGGAAGCTTTGTACTGTCACTCTGCTCAATAAAGGCTACAGCTTTTTTTTCTCTCAGTTCATCTGTGTCTCTCTCTCACTGAGGGCTGCCGCCACACCAAATCTTTGGCATGGCTAAGGCAAGAACCTTTGGCATTACACAAATATCGGTAACATTTGTCTATACCAACAACATCCAAACTGAGAGCCAAATCAAGAATGCACTACCATTTACAACAGCCACAAATAAAATACCTAGAAATACAGCTAACCAGGGAGGTGAGAAATCTCCACCCTAAATGTTACAAAATGCTGTTGAAAAAATTAGAAACAACACCAACAAAAAGAAATGTGTTTCATGCTCAATTATAGAAAGAATTAATATTGTTAAAATGACCATACTACCCAAAGTAATTTACTGATTCAGTGCTATTTCTGTCAAATTACCATGAACATTTTCCATTCAATTGGAAAAAAAATCTAAAATTCCTATGAAACCAAAAATAGCCCAAAAGTCAAAACAGATCTAAGCACAAAAACAAAGCGAGAGGCATCACAATACCCAACTTCGCACTTTAATACAAGGCTACAGTAACTGAAACAGCCTGGTACTGGTACAAAAAGAGACACGTAGATCATTGGAACCAGTTAAAGCACCCAGAAATAAAGCCTTACACCTACAGTCATCTGATTTAAACAAAGTCAATAAGAACAAACAATGGGGAAACAACTCACTCTTCAATAAATGGTGCTAAATAACTGGCTAGCCATATGCAGAAGACTGAAACTAGATATCTTCTTTTTACCATATGCAAAAACCAACTGAAGATGGGTTAAAGATGTAAATGTTTAACTAATATGGCTTGGCTGTGTACCCACCCAAATCTCACCTTCAATTGTAGCTCCCATAATTTCCACCTGTTGTGGGAAGGATCCAGCAAGAGGTAATTTAATCATAGGGGTGGGTCTTTCCAATTTTTTTTGATAGTAAATAAGTCTCATGAGATATAATTGTTCTATAAAGGGGAATTTCCCTACATGACCTCTCTTACCTGCCACCGTGTAAGATGTGACTTTGCTCCTCATTCACCTTCCTCCATAATTGTGAGGTCTCCCTGGTTATGTGAAACTGTGAGTCCATTAAAACTTTTTCCTTTATAAATTAGCTTTGGGTATGTCTTTTTAACAGCATGAGAATAGATTAATACAGTACATTTGTACTAGGTAGTGGGGTAGTGCTGTATAGATATCAGGAAACATGGAAGCAACTTTGGAACAGGGTAACAGCAGAGTTTGAAATAGTATGGAAGACTCAGAAGGAAACAGAAAGATGTGGGAAAGTTTGAAACCTCTTAGAGACTTATTGAATGGCTTTGAGCAAAATGCCCATAGTAATATGGACAATAAAGTCCAGGCAGAGGTGGTCTCAGATGGAGGTAAGGATATTGTTGGTAACTGGAGCAAAGGTGACTCTGCTGTGTTTTAGCAAAGACTGGTGGCATTTTCCTCCTACCCTAGAGATTTGTGAAACTTGTAACATGAGACAGCTGATTTAGAGCATCTGATGGAAGAAATTTCTAAGCAGCAAAGTATTCAAGAGGTGACTTGGGTACAGTCAAAAGTATTCCGTTTTATGTATTTACAAAGATATGGTTTGGAATTGGAACTTATGTTGAAAAGGGAAGTAGAGCATAATAGTTTGGAAAATCCATAGCCTGACAATGTGGTATAAAAGAAAAACCCATTTTCAGAGGAGAAATTCGAGCTAACTGCAGAAACTTGCATAAGTAATTAGAAACCAATTGTCAATAGCCAAGACAATGGAGAAAGTGTCTCCAGGGCATGTCAAAGGTCTTCCTAGCTGCAGCCCTTCCCATTACAGGCTGGGAGGCCTAGAAGGAAAAAAATGGTTTTGTGAGCTAGGCCCAGCATCTTGGTGCTTTGTGCAGTGTCAGAACTCGGTCCCCTGTGTCTCAGCTGTGGCTAAAAGGGGCCATGGTAGAGCTCAAGCCATGGCTTCAGTGGGGCAACCCCCAAGCCTTGGCAGATTTCCAGCTTTGATGTGGTGTTGAGTCTGTGGGTACACAGAAGTCAATAACTGAGGCTTGGGAGCCTCTGTCTAGATTTCAGATTTATGGAAATGCCTGGATGTTCAAGCAGAAGTTTGCTGCAGGAGTGAGACAGTCATGAAGAAACTCTGCTAGCACAATGTGAAAGGAAAATGTGTGGTGTGATCTCCCCCCACCCCCAACACACCCACACGAGAGTCACCACCAGAGCCCTACCTAGTGGAGCTGTGAGAAGTGGGCCACCATCCTCCAGACCCCAGCATGATACATCCACAAACAGTTTAGACTATCCAACTGGAAAAACCACAGATATTCAATGCCAGCCCATGAAAGCAGCCAAGAGGAGGGCTGTACCCTCCAAAGCCACAGGGGTGAGCTGCCCAAGACCATGGAATCCCACCGCTTATATCAGTGTGACCTGTATTTGAGACATGGAGTCAAAGAAGACCATTTTGGCAATGACTGTCCCCTGGATTTTACTGCCTTACCTGGATTTCAGACTTGCATGGGGCCTGTAGCCCCTTTGTTTTGGCCAATTTCTGCCATTTAGAAGGAGTGTATTTACCCAATGCCTGTTTCCTTATTGTATCTAGAAAGTAACTAACTTGCTTTTGTTTTTTAGGCTCATAGGCAAAAAGGACTTGCCTTATCTCAGATGAGACTCTGGACTGTGGACTTTTGAGTTAATGCTGAAATTAGTTAAGACTTTGGGGAACTGATGGGAGTGCATGATTGGTTTTAATATGTGAGGACCTGATATTTGGAAGGGGCCAAGGGAAGAATTAAATGATTTGGCTGTGTCCTCACCCAAATTTCATCTTGAATTGTAGCTCCCATAATTCCCACTTGTTACGGGAGGAACTTGGTGAGAGGTAATTGAATCATGGGAATAGCATGTAATTGAATGCATGGGAATAGCATATTTCCCATGCTATTCCCAAGATTGTGAATAAGTGTCTTGAGATCTTATAGTTTTATAAACGAGAGTTTCCCTACACAAGCCTTCTTGCCTGCCTCCCTGTATTACATAATATTGCTTCTCATTTGCCTTTTATCATGATTACAAGGCCTCCTAAGCCATGTGTAACTGTGAATCTATTAAACCTCTTTCCTTTATAAATTACCCAGTCATGAATATGTCTTTAGTATCAGCATGAGAAAAGATTAGTACAATATCCTAAAACTATAAAACCCTAGGACAAAATCAAGAGAATAGAACATAACTGAACCAAAAAACCTCTGTACAACAAAAGAACAAAAGTAACTATCAACAGAATAAACAGATGGCTTACAGAATAGGCAAATATAATTGTAAACTATGCATCTGATAAAGGTCTAATATCAAAAATCTATAAGGAACTTAAACAAATTAACAAAACATACACGAACAACTCCATTACAAAATGGGACAGGGACATCAAGAAAGAATTCTCAAAAGAATATATACACAGGAATGTGTTCAAGATGATCAACTAGATGCAGTCAGGAAGTGCCACTGCCACTAGGGGAACACCAGGGTGTTAATCATACCAACATAATTTGAACAGATCTTTGGAGAGAAAATACTGAATGTGGATGGAGAAAAGAAGTAGTCACCGAGACTGAAGAGAAAGAAGGCTGAGGACGCTGAATGCGGTGCCTGAATACTACAGCTGGTTCTCTACCCTGAGTGGTTTCTAGGGAAGGGTGAGTGAAAGGAAGAGTAGACAGCTCCCTCTCACTGTACACATCTGGAATTCTGAATAGATGGGGCTCCATACCTTCAAGGACATGTGGAGTGGCAGAGGGGTCTCCCAGAGATTGCACAGAGATGGAGCTGCAGACAAAATCCAGGGACCGTTGTGAATAGGTCCTTTACAGAGACAAGACTTCTATATAAGAAAAACTTGAAACAAAGGTGTTGCATTCAACTCCTTGCCTTCAGAGGATGCCCTACTCTGCAATTTCACAGCTTTCAATGAACAATCTTTTCTAACTGCACTCTGTGACTCACCTTGAATTCCATCCTGTGTGGAATCCGAGAACCTTCTCTCGGTGTCTGAATCAAGGCCCCTTTTTCTGGGAACACTTCCAAGGAGACTTTTCTGGCTTTCACCCTTTGTCTTAATTTGATGGTTATTAGTCCTCACTCTTCTATTATTGTCTCCCAAGCATTAACTCTGTAGAAAAAAACATTTGCCTCTATTGTGGTCATAATTTCTACTTTTCCCATATTGATACATTTGTGATATATCCTAATAAGTAACACTTTCTCTTTCAAAAGATTACCATCATAATTTGCCATTACTGAAAGTATGAAAAATATAAATTATCACATTCCAGGGTCTATTTGTGTTCTCCCTACCAATAGTGATAGGATTCTCATTACAACTGGTAGTGAATGATCCAACTCTAAAATCTCATTTTGTTGTCTGCTCTTTTTTCCTGACCTCTCTTGGTACATATTATCAAATGCTGGGTGCCTCCAAGAAGTAGACTCTAAGCTGAATATGTTTTTGAGGGAGATAATTTGGGAGTTTTATTGAAAATAACATCTGTGAAAAAGTAGGAAGCAAGATTGGACAGTGGAACAAATTAGGATATAATTCAGTGCAATGGTTTGAATGCTTGAGTGCTCCAAAGATTAATATCTTAAAATTCTTATAACCAAAATGATTGTATTAGCAGACAGAACCTTTTAGGAGGTGTTTAGGTCACGAAGGCAGAGTCCTCATGAGTGGAATTAATTCCATTCCAAAATTTGCTCACAAGAACTCATTCAACTCTTCTCCCCATTAAGACATGGTGACGGGCTGCCATCTTGGAGGAATGCCCAATACCAGAATCTTGATTGTGAAACTTTCAGCCTCAAGAACTGTGGCAAATAAATGCTTTTTGTCTATATGCTAGGCAATGTACAGTATTTTTCTATATAGCACCCTGAGCATGCTAAGACATGCAGTCTCAGCATAGGTTTCATTTTACCCACTGGGAGTTCTGGAGCTAAGTTAGCCCTTCAGAGTTGGTCCGAACTGAAATGAGGAAAATGGGCCTTTAGAGTCTTACGTATGACCAGACATTGGATATGGGCTGTCTTGGAAAGGTCACTTTATACTAGATAGCTTTCAGCAGTGCTGTGCTGAGAGAGAGCTTCTAGGTGAAGTATGTCAGTTGTTAATCACTTCATCAGCTGGAAAGTAATTTCTATATTCCCAAAAGGGAAATCTGGGTGACACATAATGCATGCACTCAAGGACATTAAAAATATTGAACGATATTGCCACTCTGCAGGCAATATCTGCTCAGAAACTGTGTTCAAACATCCTTTTAAGAAAGATTTACCTCATTTCAGGTTAACAGATTATTAATAGAATAAAAACAAAGTTGTTTATTTTGTGACATTCATCTTTTCCTTCCTAATTCTACTTTGATGTAAATTTGTGGTGAGACTTTTTAAAAGTACAAATTAACTGAATTACAAGACAGTCTATGAAACAAGTTCAGGAGTGGGCATTTAGAAGATAAATACTTTCTAAGAGTGAGAAATATAAGGAATGCTGCAAATATTCAGAAAAAGAAAATATTGTGATTTAGACAAAATATTTTCAAATGAAGCGAAGTAACTGTAATTGTACTTAAAACATATCTGTTTGGATAAAAAGAAAATGAATTTCTATAGTCAGAAAAACAATGTCAAGAAACACAAAATGATGCTAATATCATAATTGTGAGAATACATAGAGAAAATGAAGACGGTCTATTTGAGAATGTTTAGATAAATAAGAATAGATCACATCCCTGCCTCATTGTTGACACAATGCTGCTTTCTTATACTAGAAACTCTTCATATACAATTAAATTATCTCTTGTTCTGGAGACAGCCACATTTACAATAAGAATGAAATTTATGATTCACACATACAAACACAAAATCATTCATCCTTTTCTTTATTCACTTGCTTTCCAAAACCTCTATTGTCGATACTTAAATCATTGTGACATTGATTGGTATTGATATGTACCAAGTTAGAGAAAGTATAAAGAAAGATAGCATTTTATCAAGTTGCCTAAGAAACGGGCTTTTTTGTTTCTTATGCTGACAGTTGTATTCTAGCTCTGAGTCCTGTGAGAAGGGGCTGGTGTGGCCAATGAAATACAGTCTTTGTATCAATTTAATGTTGATACTTGATGAACTTGCTCAGAACACCAAGAGGTAACTGTGCTTGTCACCTTCAGCTTCCACCCTCATTGATTCCAACAATCTGCTGTTAAATTTGAGGTTTATCCCACATCTTTTACTGAGAATGAACTTGATTTCATTTTTATGAAATTGATCAAGATGTGGACATATAAATTTCCAAAGAGTACATTGTTGGCATATGATTCAAAGATGCAAAAACTACATATCATGAGTGTTCTGATACTGTTCAAAAGCTCTTTGAGTATGCTGTTTTGAATAAGAAAATTATGAGGAACAACAAGATTCCAGAATTTATGGCATTCTTGCAGATGTCAGTTCTCAGTAGTGAGCTGCTATCTGAACAGCTTAATCTGTTAAACATTTGTTATACATTTGGTCTACTATCATCCACTTACAACTGGAAGTATGTACCAAGAACTCTGTGGAGGAATTACATTACCTCCTTCTGATGTAACTGTTGTCATATCAGAACTTAGTACCAAAATACGTTTGCAGAAAGGTGAAAAGTCTGTTGCATTTTCTTCGTTTTGACTTTGCATTTGAGATTTTTAACAAAAAGAAGTGGGATCAGTTTTGCAGTGAAGTATTAGGTAAGTTAGTATTTAATTTATTCACTATTCCCTCCAATATGTGGAAGGAAACTTTCCTTTTTTGTGTCTGTTAGAGTGTGTTTATAAATTAAAATAAAAAATAACCTTTTTGGCTATGTGAAAGACAAGGGTTGGCAAGATTGTGGAGACATTGAAACCCTCATACATTGTTGGTGAGAATAGAAAATTATTCACCCACTCTGAAAAAGTCTAGCAATTCATCAAATGGTTACACTTACATTTACCACATAATTCAGTAATTGCCTTTCTAGGCATGTACCCAAGAAAAATAAAAACATGTCCACAGAAATCATGTACATCAGTGTTAATCAATGCTATTCATAATGGCCAAAAGTAGAAGAAAATCAATATCCATCAACTGATAAATGAATAAATAAATCATGTTTATAAATAGCATCTGATACTATTTGGCAATAAAAACGAAGTCCTTATTTACACTATTCTATGGATGGTCTTTAAAAACATTAAACTAAATAAAAGAAGCCAATCACAAAAGACCACATATTATATAGTTTCATTTATTTTTAAAAAGATCCTGAATAGGCATATTTGTAAAGGCAGAAATTAGATTACTGGTTGCCCAGTGCAGGGTGGATGCAGAAATTCAGTGGGGAGATGAGAGCTAATATACAGGAATTTTTTTTTTTTTTAGATAAAACTCATTGTTATGTTGGATGCACAAGTCTGTGAATTTACTAGGAAATAATTTGAAATAATAATTGATGAATCATACGGTATTTGAATTATACTTCAACAAAGTTTTACAAGATATTCTTGAACTACGATATTCAAAAATGCTATTTGCATTGTAAAATCACTTCATCTCTTATTCTGTGTTAAGGGCCCTGCAGGACTCTCTCACTTGCCACTGTTCTTGACACTATTATGAAATACATTATATAAAACAGGGTACTTGCAAGGTCATTAATCTTAGGTGGATGACAGCAAATATAAACATAAAAGAAACATCAAACATTCTTGAGTAAATATGAAGCAATCAAACTTTGTTTGTCTCCTTGTCATCCATGTACTCAGGATGCTCATATAATGTATTTACTTTGAATTGAAGGAGTTATGTTTTAACTTGATTGATTTATCTCTGTATATAAGTATGAGAAAGAAACAATGACTTGAAAAGAATTATCACATTGTACCAGGATGGCTCTGAAATGGACTTCAGTTCTCCTGCTGATACATCTCAGTTGTTACTTTAGCTCTGGGAGTTGTGGAAAAGTGCTGGTGTGGGCCGCAGAATACAGCCCTTGGATGACTATGAAGACAATCCTGAAAGAACTTGCTCAGAGAGGTCATGAGGTGACTGTACTGGCATCTTCAGCTTCCATTCTTTTTGATCCCAACGACTCATCCACTATTACATTTGAAGTTTATCCTACATCTTTAACTAAAACTGAATTTGAGAATATCATCATGCAACAGGTTAAGAGATTTTTAGACATTCCAAAAGATACATTTTCGTTATATTTTTCACAAGAACAAGAAGTGCTGTGGAAATTATATGACATATTTAGAAACTTCTGTAAAGATATAGTTTCAAATAAGAAACTTATGAAAAAACTACTAGAGTCAAGATTTGACATCGTTTTTGCAGATGCTTTTTTTCCCTGTGGTGAGCTGCTGGCTGAGCTATTTAACATACCCTTTGTGTACAGTCTCCGCTTTACTCCTGGCTACACACTTGAAAGGCATGGTGGAGGACTGATTTTCCCTCCTTCCTACATACCTGTTGTTATGTCAAAATTAAGTGATCAAATGACTTTCATGGAGAGGGTAAAAAATATGATCTATGTGCTTTATTTTGACTTTTGGTTCCAAATATGTGATATGAAGAAGTGGGATCAGTTTTACAGTGAAATTTTAGGTAAGAATTTTTTCAATCAGTAACATGAAGATCTAACTTATTTGTGTCTTTGAAGCAGAGCTTATATAAAGCCATAAAGTCAGGGAAGTGGAGTTTTTGGTAAGTGAATTTATGAAATGAAAATACAAGATGATCTATCAATCTCACAAATATTATAGAAAAGCTCAAATTATAGGGTCAGTTAAAACCCTGTGGCCATCTCTCATACAGAACACGCTAGGAAATCATAAACAAATTTTAGTACACCTAAGACTTTAAGCAATTACACGTCTGTTTTACTATATAATGTTTTAGATCTCAAAAACAGTAAAATCCATCAAGTAACATCTTTCTGAATGCATAGATTTAGAATGAGTAATTACACATTTTTCTACAACTATCTATATAACTGCAGAAATTTCTCTTTGTAAATCTCAGTTTTCTTATTTAGAAATTAAAAAGATATTCCCATGTTTCCAGAAGGTTTCCTTCACAGTAGAGAGAGATAATGTCTACATCTCAGATGCAAAAGTCAATAAGGGTAATTTGAAGTTTCTAATGTTTCTATACTCCTTCACTAAAGAACTGGAATTTATTCATTTAAAGTCCAATTATCTTGCTGAAGTGTGAAGGTTGTTATATCTATATAGTTTATTTGAAACTATGTTGCTTTATTTAAAAATATGAGACAGATTAAGGTTGAGTACAGATCTCTACTTCAATAATTTCTCAAAAATTTCTAGCTATAATTTACAAATATATTTACTTAAAAGATAATATTATTAAGATCTTAGCTCAAATCCAAATGAGTAGTTGGTGCAAGGATTTCTGCCATACTCTCAAAATAGCCCAGAGTTCACTTGAAGAACCAAGGATAGAAGGATTAGCTAAATGAGTTGTGTAAGCTAGACTGTTAGAAAATTGTTTTTATGGGTACAGTAGAATTACAGCTCAAAGAGTTGTTTAAATATCTATATGCTACTATTGAAGCTTTAAAGAGAAAATAAATTGATGTTTAATTCTCTATGACTTATTTTAATAATAGTGAGTATACTGACATGACATTAGAGATGTAGCTTAACCTCATAATTCTCCCACCACTTTGCCTTTCTTATTAAAAAACATGGGCAAAATATATAATACATAAAAAATATATTATTCATATATTTGAATATATGTATATATTTTTCAAAGCACACAAACTTTACCTACATCTTTGCCTACATTATTCTAACCCCTTTCAGAAAGTTATGTAAAGTAATTATCTTATGTCATCCACTTTTTCTCTTCTTTATTCCTGTCAGGAAGACCCACTACCTTATTTGAGACAATGGGGAAAGCTGACATATGGCTTATGCGAAACTCCTGGAATTTTCAGTTTCCTCATCCATTCTTACCAAACGTTGATTTTGTTGGAGGACTCCACTGCAAACCTGCCAAACCCCTACCTAAGGTAAACATACTTTCATTGGTTTTATTTTGTTGGCTTCAAAGTGTCGGTAGAAATGAGTCTATAGTCTTCATTCAGAATGTTTGACCTACACTGAAAGAAAGATGGGAAGTAGGTGGTGTAAAGCAGATACCAATTAGAAACTCATGTACATGTTAATACCATCACATGTATGTGAGCTTTATGCATGTTACAAATAGAGAGGAATAGTAAGGAGACTTTGAAAATAGAGTTGGTTAAAGTAAAGTCTTGATTATGCAACACCTAAGAAGGTATTGGTCATTCATTCAAAGAATACTTATAAAGGGATTAGTGCAAAACACAAGTAAGTGCAGAAATTTCAGAGAAAAAAATAGACACAGTTTCTGTCTCTACGTACTTTACATTCTACTTTGAAATATAGAATATAAGTAATTAATGAAAATTTTATAAAAAACTAGTATCTCAAGGAAAAACCCAATGTCAAGAAAGCATCAGTGGAGATAATAGAAAGTATCCTGGAGTCACTGATTAGTAAGATGAGAGCTGAACAATATGCAGGAATAGGTAAAAGAATGATGAGGAGGGTCAGACAAAAAGGGAAAGCAGATAAACTGGTCAGGACAGTTCTCAAGTCCTCAGGTTTTGTTTTCAGGGAATGATTAAGAATCAGATGATATTAAGAGGTAAATTAGAGCCAGATACGTATTAGGAGTTGAAATATTTATTAAGAATATTGAAAAACTACTAAAAAGAGTTAAGAAATAAATATATATGAAACGATTCTCTTTTTTAAGAAAAGCCTCCAAGATATTCAATGGATTAAATTACAGAAGGGTCACACTGTAAAGAGCCAACTATTTAGGAAATTTTGCATGGATTCAGGTAGCAGATGATGGAAAAGTTTACTAGAATGTTGATAGAAATAATATGCCTACATTTACAAAAATAGTGCCAACTTCATATTTTGTTGTGTCTAAATAATATTAAAACAGACAAAACACTTAAAATGTCTCTGGCATATAGTCAGTGACTCAGAAATCTTATTAATTTTGCAATGTGGTTATTTTGTGATTATTACTAATACTACTAACTACTTAATATGTGCAAGTCACTTGAGATATCATTCCTCATTTAATGGAACCAGATTATTCAGCACATCAAGGATACATTCTCTTGCAAAGTCATAGATGACAGATACCCTTGGACCTGATTAAAATTAGACATATCAATTGTGACAGTAAGATGAGCTAGTTGAAATTCTAAAATTCTACCATAAGTAATAAGGATCTTCACCAGTATTCGAGCTTAAAACACTTCCTCAACAATATAAATGTGTGCCTTAAATATGTGCAGACAAACACAGGGTTCACTTGATTTTAATAAAGCATTTAAATCATTCTGCATTGAGATCCCAGAATTTAACATTTTAGAGCATAAACATACACTATTAGAGCAGATGATGTCTGCCTTATGAAAGCAACTCAGAAAAGCTTCCTGGGGGAACATGTCTCAACATCATAGGTGCCTGACAGAGAAACACAGAGATAGTGAACAATGCATGTATAATAAAGACCAAATAATTTCTGCCACTTGTATCTGAATAGTGCCGTTAGTTTCAATACGAAAAAAATTCTGTCAGTGTATAAGATTATATTCTTTTTGAAGGAACACAAGAACCTCATATATTTTAAATTAATATCACATTTTAAGACATATGTACAAAGTAAGCCTTCTTCAATGCATTATTATGCAACCTCTTAAAAGAACATGTTTGCTTACATAAAACTGAGATTTTATTCCATTGTTAAGCTCAGCATCTATGTTTAATGCAAATTGTATGGGCTTTATATAGCCACTTTCTCAAGAGACAAAAGCTGAGGTAAGACTAATGAAAAATCTATGCCACTCTACACTGCTCTTGAAAGATTTCCCCATTCACATTAAGGGAAACTGACAGTGTGAATAGGAGGAGGAAGAGAGTAGGAGGTGTAGAAGGACAAGAAAAAAGGTTGACTAGTAGTATAATAGTGGTAATTACTAATACTAGGTCTTGTTATTAACTTGTGGAAAGCTTTGAATGCAAGTCAATGGTTGTGAAACCACTTCTTTAATTGTTTATTATGTAAAACAATTGCTAACCCAGGTTGCATTCTTTTCAATTATATATTACATTCTCAGATAATTTCTATATATTTTAAGAAAATAAGACACTTGACAAAAAGTATCAAGTGTTTTAAAAATGCATATTGTTATTAATTTCATAATATATTCACCTGAAATCATAAAAAAACAAGGTGTATCTATTAAACATTATGGAAAATATTCACAAAATTAACATTAGAAGTAATCCAACATCTTATATGAAAGAATGATTAAAACTTATGTGCATATAGTAGCATTAAAATAATTTTATCAATGAAATGTTCAGTTACACTGTCAGCCATAATACAAACAAAGTGAGTTAGAAAATGGTAAATATAGCAAGATGGCAAGTTCTTGCAGGAGGAAATGTACATACAATAAGATTAAAATTTTCTAAGTAAGTGTCACATGTGTACAGTTACCTACATAAATAGGACAAAATCCATAATAAAAATACATATTTTCTATAAATTATACCTCTAGATAGAAATTTTAGAAAAATTGTTTTTAAAAAGCTTTTCATACTTTTATAAAATTTCTTACATTAATTTTGTATTATTTTTATAATATTATCACAAAAGGAGAAACAACCGGTCCATATCAGTGATGAATCTCTAAACAGAGGTTAGATTCCTTCAACACCGGGTAGAAAAACAAGGCTCTGGTATCAAGCCAGTGAGATGAAACACTGAAAACGAGTTACATTAAATGTGGCTATAGGTAACTGCAATCACATACAACACCTAGAAGCCCCAGGTATTCAGTGGAATAGTAGCACAAGGACTCTCACGTTAATGTAAGATTAAAAATCATATTTAAAAAACACTCTGCAATATGTGGTGCACTGTTTATATTTAGACACTTTTTTCTTTGTTTTATTAAAAACCATTTGGAAAAGTTTTACCCCAATGATTAAATCTGAAAATATCTAAATTTAAATATTGGTATACATTGGGGAACTCAAGTCAGAATAATTCTCAATCAATTGCAGCCAAGCACATCTTCACCAGGAGTATAATGTGGTGTGCGTGAGCTACTCAAAAGAAAGACAAGATCTCCCCTGCAGAAAGGCCTGGTGGCATTTTCTATTCTGGTGCCGGTGCTGCCTCTGAGACACAACAAAGTGATGATGAGAGTTCGTCACATGCAGTTATAAATAGCACATCAATTTAACAGTGTGATTTCAGGGCAATAGGTGCTCCACCTAAACAATAACCTGAAAGGTACAATTATTCAACTACTAACTATAAACTCTACAATTCTGTATGATAAATGAGACTCTCAAGACTGATCCATAAAAATTCCAAATCACAATACTAGACTCAGGAATGTCAATGATTCTTAACCACCAGCTTTCATTTTCATTTTTTATTTTTTGAAAAACTACTGGAAAACTCCGACAAACTTTAAGTGAAGCATAAAGCATTGTAGAGGAACATAAATGTAGATATAAAATTATCTCAACTGTGAATAGGTTTTCCTCAGTGCTCATATTTAGGGAAGTAAACCACTAATGGCTTCAAACTAAAAGAATTCTACAGAAAACCTGCCTGAAATAAACACAAGTGATTTAGTAGAACAAACATATAGGATTAAAGCCGAGTGGTGCCACTTTTTCCAGAACTTATATTAGTAATTATAGTATTATAAGTGAAGGGTCTGGGTATATTTTTTAACATTATCTCCCTGACTACAGTGTAATAGCTCCATTTCTTCTCTCCATTACACACATGCAGACACATACCTACATACACACACATATTTACACAAATATCCTTAACAGAGGCCAACTATCTCAAACATCTTCTTGCAAAGAAACTGAGTGATTGAGTCAGTTAAAAAATATTATTTACTCCAATAATTCCTCAAAATACTTGATTTTCTCTCTTTAATATTTTGTACCAATTCTTTCAGTAGTGCCTGCTGTGGTGATACTCTTTTGTGATGAAACAATTTTTTTTCACAGGAAATGGAGGAGTTTGTTCAGAGCTCTGGAGAAAATGGTGTTGTGGTGTTTTCTCTGGGGTCAATGGTCAGTAACATGACAGCAGAAAGGGCCAACGTAATTGCAACAGCCCTTGCCAAGATCCCACAAAAGGTAAGATAAAGTGCCTTACTGGTGTGGAAAACTACTGAAAGAGGCTGTCAAAGTTTGTGATCTACATAGAAAGGATATTAAGAGTAGATTGAACTCTTTACAGCCAAATACAGCCTTAAATATGCTTGTGTAGCTTCCACTGGCACAAGTAATAGTTGTGCCTCAGACTTAGTGGTTACATGTGGCCCTGGGGGAGTTACTACCCTTGTTATGCATGAGTGGTTCCTATTAGTATCAGTGGGAACTCAGTACTCCATATGTATCCACAAAAGGGAACTTGAGACCCATGGTTATTTTTAATTTCTGATATTAAGAGTCATACATACTGCTGAATTTAACTCAATATAGTTCAGGTAAGTGAAAATGGTGCTTAATGTAGTCTTTAGAATGACTTTCAGGTGTTTTCAACTAAAAATATATATCCAGAACTGCATATTTGTAGAAATACAAGTAAGACTTATGATAATTTTCTTCAAAACACTTTTCCTAATCTCAGCAATATCCAATGAGTGAAGAACATTTGACTTACTCTTGGGCCACCTCTATTACTTATTGTACTCTGGAAGGTCTTGGTGAATGTTTACAATTAAGGAATGTACTATTTCTGTTTGTACTTTAAGTCAAATGCTTATGTGAAATATGTGACAACAAATAGAGAACACTGCCTGAAGCAGGAAGATGAAAGAGAAAGGATGGAGATGGATCCTGACCTGAAGGTGGATCCTGTACAGTATAAAATGTGGCCCCACAAGGACTCAGCACTAACTACCAGATTAATAACTCCTCCCAATGGAGGCAGCAGAAGGAAATATAGGAATGAGTCAAACAGAAGGAAGCCAGGCAGGGGAACAGGTTCAGATGCCCCTCCACAGAACACAGTAGGAATATATTTTCTTCTATATAGAATAAACCAGTGACCTTTGCGTATTTGTGAATTACTTTTTAATTTCCTATCTGATAAAGCTTTCTTATAATGACCTCTAACTTTTCGATGAAACCTGAGTTACTTTAACACTGATGTAGCAAATAAAAGTTAAACACTGTAAATTATTGTTCAGTTTGTGAGGATTGCTTTGGAGTTTCAAAATTAGTAATGTTTAAGTTACTAATTAGTAACATTTAAGTAATGCTTAAATATAAATGTCTTGGCTGTAGCAGAACATATTAATCACTGTTGTCAAAGTTTGTAGCACGTTGTCTGAGTGTTAATAATCAGTTGACCAAATTCAGAAAAATACAATTTTGAGTTTATTCAACAGCTTTATTTGTATTCATGATACCAACAGGTTCCTCATTTCTAGGCCAAAAAAAAAAAAAAAAATCCAGAATTAACAATACTGGTAATATTCTGAATTTGTGTCAAAAATTGTCACTTGAAATTTTTCTTGGAAGTAGTGCTTGATAATTTGTAATTCCAATGAAGTTATACATAAAACTTTGGCAGCATTTATTTATTTCTTGTAAGTAGCTTATTTTACAGACTTGCTATTTTGTCAATCAAAGGACAACAGGCTCTAATATAATAACCTACCGACAAGTAGATATATTTAAACCACTTCTCATATTATTCAAAAAAAAGAATACCTTACAATTAAATTTGGAGATGAAAACTAATATAAAATACATAAAACAAACATATAGGTCATTACTAAATCGTTACTGTTTTTTTACACTGGAATTACAATGACTCCCTATAATTTTTTATACTTTTTTTAGAATATTTTTATTTTTTAAATTAAATTAATTTAACTTTTATTATTAACGTTTATTTTAAGTTCAGGAGTACATGTGCAGGTTTTTTACATAGGTAAACTTGTGTCATGGGGGTTTGTTGTACTGATTGTTTCATCACCCAGGTATTAAGACTAATATTCGTTTATTATTTTTCCTGATCCTCTCTTTCCTCCCACCCTCCACCCTCCAACACATCTCAGTGTATGTTGTTGCCACCTATGTGTCCACGTGTTCTCATCTTTTAGCTTCCACTCATAAGTGAGGACATGTCACATTTGGATTTCAATTTCTATGTTAGTTTGCTAAGGCTAATGGCCTTCTGCTCCATCCTTATCCCTGCAAAAATACATATTTTTGCTTTTTTATGGCTGCATAATATTCTGTAGTGTATATATGCCATATTTTCTTTATTCAGTCCATAATTGATGGTCATTTAGGTTGATTGCATGTCCTTGCTATTGTGAATAGTACTGCAACTAACATATATGTTCATGGATCTTTATAAAAGAACAAGTTATAGTACTTGGTTACATACCCAGCAATGGGATTGCTGAGTTTCGTGGTATTTTTGCCTCTAGGTTTTTGAGGAATGGCCATACTGTCTTCCACAATGCTTGAACTAACTTACATTCCAACCAACAGAGTATAAGCATTCCTTTTCTATATAACCTCACCAACATCATGATATTTTTTGAATTTTTAATAATGGCCATTCTGACTGCTGTGAGATGCTATGTCATTATGGTTTTGCTTTGAATTTCTCTAATGATCTGTGATGTTAAGTTTTTTTCTTCATATGATGGTTGGCCGCAGGTAGGTCTTCTTTTAAAAAGTGTAACAATTTTTTAAATACTTGAACTTTTCATTGATAATCTTACTTTTCTAAGGTACTATTTTGGAAAATCATGGTTTTTTATGTATCTAAATCATTATAAAAGTTAAGAAAATAAAATGTGAGTATTCTTTTTACATCAGTCTTTGAGTAGATTTATTTACAAACATCCCTTGATCTCATTCCTACCCTTTTTACAGTTCTAACATTCTATAATTTTTGAGTTCCACTCATGGAATAAGATATGCTCTTTACTGTAACAGGTTCTGTGGAGATTTGATGGGAATAAACCAGATGCCTTAGGTCTCAATACTCGGCTGTACAAGTGGATACCCCAGAATGACCTTCTAGGTAACACTCTGGTGAACAAATACTGGATATATTATTAACTGCACATTAGAGTGTTAATAGTTCATCTTGAAACATGCTTATTGAATATTTCTTATAGGAAAACAAAAAAGAACTTCTTTATATTTATTTTCCAGTCCTAGGGGAAAAATATGCTATAATTGTTGGCATTTTATGATATACACTCACATTCTTTATGGTCAGAATCAGAGAGAATCTTTATTTTAGGTGCTATTATATCTCACAGACTTTTTCAATATCTTCCTGGGCTGTCTCTCTGTCTCCTATTTCTATAACTTTACACCTGTTTTCTCCTCTCCTGCAGGGTTATTTCAAATGCCAGTAAATATAATAGCTCTTGTATCACCAGTGACTCTGTATTTTCTGGAGGACTAAATTCCTAATCTTAAAGTAATGACACATTTCATGATGAAGTGTAACCTGTCTTTCCTCAATCCTAGCACCACCACCAACCCACTGCCTGCTGCCTTGCACACCCCACATATCACTCTCTGTGACTGTACTTAAAATTTTATTTCATGCCCATCTCTTTGCTGTCCTCTTTTGTGCACATTTAAAAAATCTAGAATGCACTTTTCATTAGTCCATCTGAAAATTGTGTATTATGTTTTGCAGTCTGAAGTCACACACAACATATAGCTTTCAGTTACATCTCCTAAACAAGTACGTGTTTTTTCGCCTGAACTCTGTAAAGTAATAGCAAATTAGTTTAATGTGTTATCTAGAAGACATTGTCACTTTCAGAGCCTTTCGTTGTGCATCTCATTATATTCCTATGAGTAATTTTGCTAAAATTCATCCAATCCTAGGTCATCCAAAAACCAGAGCTTTTATAACTCATGGTGGAGCCAGTGGCGTCTATGAGGCAATCTACCATGGAATCCCTATGGTGGGCATTCCATTGTTTTTTGATCAGCCTGATAACATTGCTCACATGAAGGCCAAGGGAGCAGCTGTTAGATTGGACTTCCACACAATGTCGAGTACAGACTTGCTGAATGCACTGAAGACAGTAATTAATGATCCTTTGTGAGTAGATCAATATTTTTCACTAGGTGGTATTTGTAGATAGCTTTTCTTGTTAATAGTGAGCATGAGTTTCATCCTTTTTATAAAAGAGCAATCTTGAAAGAATTTAAATGATTTAACCAACCTGAAATCTGCTTTGTTTTTTATATGTTATTTAAAAATTGTATTTGAATCCCATACATCTAATGAGTAACCAGTTAGTGAAACAATTTTTTAAACAAAAATAATTTTAAAATGATATAGATAATATAAAAAATACATTTCTTAAAATTTTAACATAATGAATCCATAATAGAAAGGAAGAATAAACTTGAAATAATATAATAAAATGTTTTAATTAAATATCTAAAATGTCTCAGAATATAACTATTTTCTTGCTGAAAAATTAATTTTTATCATCATTATTGTAACAGACTTGAAAATGAGATTTAATTTCGATAGCTTAAAATCCACCTATTTATGCCATAAAATCCAAATATTTTTACTATGTTTACAGAGTCATGAAACTATCACCATTATATAATTTTAGAACATTTTTATCAACACAAAAGAAACTGCAATGTCACCAAAATCAATTCTCATGACTGCTTAGTCCTAGTCTAACACCAATTTGTTTTCTTTCTCTATAGGTTATTCTCTCTAGATATTTCATATAAATGGAATTATACAGTCTTGGGTGCTGTGTAAATGACATTTCACTTAGCCTAATTTTTTGTTTTTTTTATGGTTTTTATTTTAATTCATATGGTTGTGTGTTTTAATACTTCATTTCCTTTACACTTGTATAAAATATTATACACTTGTATAAAATTTTATGGATATGTCATAATTTAGTTGTTCGTTTGTCAGTGCATTGGCCTTTTGATTGTTTCCAATTGTGGCTACTAGGAATATTGCTATACATGTTTTTGCATAATCATGTTTTCCTTTCTTTTGGGTTGATACTATAAGTGGAATTGCTGCCTCATGTGAGAACCGTATGTTTATGAAGAACTGCTAAACTGTTTTCCAAAGTACTTGTTCCATTCATCACTACCATCAGCGGTACAACATGGTTCCAATTCCTCCACACTGTTGCCAAACCTCTTATTTTCTGTCTTTTTCTGACAGCCTTCTTAGTGGGTGTAATGATCTCTCATCCTGGTCTTGGATTGCATTTTCATTACTGCTGAAGATGTTGAGAATCTTTAAGTGTGCTTATTGATCATTCATATATCTTCTTAGAAAACATGTCTATTCCAATGCTTGGAACATTTTTAACTTTGCTATTTGTCTTATTAAGTTTTAATAACTATTTATATATTATGGGTCAAATCAGATATATAATTTTTAAATATTTTGTCCCATTCTGGGTGCACTAACTGTTTACTTTTTGATGATGGTCTTTGAAGCACAAAAAATATAGTTTTAAGTTATATTTTTAATAATTGATTTTGTTCACACCCCAAAGATAACAATGTGCAAAATTCCTTGCAGAGTCCAGCTACCATCAATTCAGCATTTATAACTACTCTTAATAAAGTTTTTGTGTAAGAAGGGTATCATCTAAAGGAATACTTTAAAAATACTTTATCCCAAAGAAAATAGAAGGATAACAAATGATCAATATACCTTTAAAGAAGATGGGAAATAATTGAAAAGCAACACAAACCAGCTTGGACAAATAGAAACGAAATATAAAACAAATTGGTAGATTTAAATGTGATTATACAAATACTTTCACTCAATCTAAACAGATTTTTAATAAAAGAGCAAATAATGAGTAAGGACATAAAACATTTGAAGAACGCAATTAACAAAGGGAATCTTATAATGTAAAACCATATACACACACATATATACATAAACAATACCCATATATGTATTGTATATATCAACTTGAAGACACATTTTCCTAGAGCACATCAAGTAGTTAATCATTACTTGAATGATATGTGGTGGGCAATAAATCAAGTAGTTAATCATTACTTGAATGATATGTGGTGGGCAATGATATGTGGTGGGCAAGACTTAGGAAATACAAAAAGATTCAATATCACGAAGAGTACATGATCCAGCCATAGTGCAAATAAAGGAGGTTAAAAATACTATTACTAAAATATCTTTAAATTTTGGAAATTAACAAAATACACTTCAAAAACATTTAAAGTCAAGAAGTAAATCATAAGTATGCATGCACTTTTATCTCAGCAATTCTGCTCTCAATTGTATACCCAACAGATATACATAAATATATAAATCTAATGCTGTATAGAAGAGTGTTCATGACAAAATTATCAACAGTGTCCAAAAATTGTTAGCAACTCAAATATCTATTCATCATAAAATAAAGACGTAATCTGTGGTTTATCAATCAACAGAATACTACATAGCAATGGAATTACCCAAGAACTGCTACATTAAAGAAAAAGACACTAATGAGTACATATTATATAATTCAATTACATAAACAAGCAAAACTAATGTTGTTATTCAAAGTCAGGCTAATCCTTAGTTGGAGGACAAAAGTGGTCACTAAATGGTTCGGAAAAAGAAAGTTATTCTAGGTAGGTTGTGATAGCATATACCATGACCTGAACAGTAGGTAAATTGGTATCTTCACCTCAAGATAATGTTCAAGATGATCTTCCATTTTTGAACTATTCACTTAGTGTATGTATATTTATCTTTTGTATTTTATATTTAAATGTATATTTTATGAGATATATAAATCATTTACAAAATTCTAGGAATCAGATAGAAAATAAGCACAGAAAATAGAGAAAATCCTAGAGACTCCATCATAGTCTGGCCAGTAAAAGCCTCTCTTAGAGGTAACACTTAGAGGGTAGCCACAAAAAGGGAGAGACGCATGCCTTGGGTTGTAGCAAGAAAGAATACTCCAAGAGCAGGAGAGAAGGGACAAAATGTGTAAAGTGCTAAGATGGGAACACCTTTGGAAGCTTAAAGAAAATTAGAAGGCCAATCTAGAAGACAGTGTGCAGGGGAAAAGTGTTAGAATAAGAGCTTGCCAGTGTCTTACAATGTAGGGTTCTGTAGACCAAATAACAGAGTTGAATTTTATGATTAAAATAATGAGAAGCCAGGCAAAAATCTCAATCAGAAGAGTGCCATAATCTGACTTGAATTTCTAAAAATCATTCTGGGTACAGGGTGGGAAACAGTAGGACACAAAAGAGTAATGTAAAAGCCAAGTGACGAGCTATGAGGTATGTCACTCACCATGATAAAATTCCTTTTTAGGAACTTACAGATGATAATTCTCACATTGCATTTTCACAATCTTTCTTACAGCACTTAAAATGGCTCATTATGTTGAGCATGTGCTCATATGCCTGTTTGAGAACTAACAGTGTAATTGGATTGTTCATAATACAAAGGATAAATGCTTAAAGGATGAATATCCTATTTTTCATGATGTGATTATTTCACATGTACCCCATAAATACATACACTTAATATGGACCCACAAAAACTTAAAATTAAACAATTAAAAACCAATTAAAATGCCTTATATTTTATCTGCTTGAAAAAAATTAACTTTCTCACCTGACCTTCCATTTCTACTTTAAAAATATTTGTCAATGAGAAAAGTCCAATTTAAAAGCCAAACTATCTATGATGACTCAAATTAAAATACACAAATTCTCTGTCAATTCTTTGACATTTACTTTGAATTATTTGACACTTTAAAAGCCTTTCGTAGACTTGATATGTACAGGCAAATTAACTTACTTTCAGTGTTGGTATCTTTATTTTTATCCTTCAGATATAAAGAGAATGTTATGAAATTATCAAGAATTCAACATGATCAACCAGTGAAGCCCCTGGATCGAGCAGTCTTCTGGATTGAATTTGTCATGCGCCACAAAGGAGCCAAACACCTTCGAGTTGCAGCCCGTGACCTCACCTGGTTCCAGTACCACTCTTTGGATGTGATTGGGTTTCTGCTGGCCTGTGTGGCAACTGTGATATTTATCATCACAAAGTTTTGTCTGTTTTGTTTCTGGAAGTTTGCTAGAAAAGGGATGAAGGGAAAAAGGGATTAGTTATGTCTGACATTTGAAGCTGGAAAACCAGACAGATGGGATGACTTCAGTTTATTCCAGCAAGAAAGAAAAGATTGTGATTCAAGATTTCTTTCTTCCTGTGACAAAAAAAAAAAAAAAAAAAAAAAAAAAAACTTTTCAAAATCTACCTTGTCAAGTAAAAATTTGTTTTTCAGAGATTTACCACCCAGGTAATGATTAGCAATATTTTGTGGCAATGAAGAAAACACTAGGGAAAATAAAAAATAATATAAAGCCATATGAGCTCATATTGAAATTTGTTGCACTTATATTGAGATTTGTTGTTTTAATTCACAAGTTACATGAAAAAAATTACTCAGCTTAACTATATTTCACACATTTTACATAAACACAAGAACATTAAGAAGTCTACTGACAGTATCAGTACTGTTTTGCATATACTCAGAATAATTTGGCTTCATTTTGAACAGGATTCTGTTGTTTTAACTGTTGCTAAAGAAACTATTACATAGTTAAATTGTATAGAAAGTCTCTCTCTTCCTTTTGATATTTTGAGATAAGTAGTATTGGTTCACTTTTACACTCCATGCAGCTTTATTGTCACATTTTTTGCTAAAATTGATGGCCAAATGTTTACTGTTTTAAGAACTTAAGTCATTTCTCAGTGGAAATTATGTGGAATTAGAAATATAGCCACTCTTACCTGCTTCCTACTGTAAAATTGAACTATTTTGCCACATCTTTGGTTTCACGAGCAAATTCTATTTTTTCCAGATACTTAAAAATATTTGTCTGGTTGATTTCATTCTCATAGTTTTAATTACTTCAATAGTTATTTGGGAACAGGTTGTGTTTGATTAGATGGATAAGTTTTTTAGTGGTAATTTCTGAGGTTTTGGTGCACATATCATGTGAGAAGTGTACCTTGCACTGAATGTATAGTCTAGTATCCCTCACCACCCTCCCACCCTCCCATCTGAATCCTTAGAGCCCATTATATCATTCTTATGCCTTTGCATCCTAATAGCTTAGATCCCACTTATAAGTGACAATTTACGATGTTCAATTTTCTATTCCTCAATTACTTCACTTAGAATAATGCTCTCCCACTTCATGCAAGTTGCTGTTAATGCCATTAGTTTGTTTCTTTTTACAGCTTAGTAGTATTCCATGGTGCATATATATACATATATATATATATATATATATATATATATATATATGTAGTATCTGTATGCATGTGTGTGTGTGTGTGTGTGTGTGTGTGTGTGTATGTATCAGGGGAACCCACCCTCAATATTTCAATGGAGTTTCTATTTTCCATAAGTGTTGGCTGGCTGAGAAATAAAGAGAAAGAGTACAAAGAGAGGAATTTTACAGCTGGGCCACCAGGGGTGACATCACATATCAGTAGGACTGTTATGCCCACCCGAGCCTCAAACCAGCAAGTTTTTTATTAAGGGTTTCAAAAGGCGGGGGTGGGGGGAGTGTAAGAACAGGGAGTACGTACAAAGACCACATGCTTCAAAGGGCAAAAGGCAGAACAAAGATCACATGCTTCTCAGGGAACATGGCAAAGAGCAAAGCAGAGCTACTGATAAGGGTCCAACAAAGATCACAAGGCAAAGGGCAAAAGCAGAACTACTGATAAGGGTCTATGTTCAGCAGTGCACCTATTGTCTTGATAAACATCTTAAACAACAGAAAACAGGGTTTGAGAGCAGAGAACTGGTCTGACCACCAATTTACCAGGGCGGATTTTTTCCCCACTGTTAATAAGCCTGAGGGTACTGCAGGAGACCAGGGCATATCTCAGTCCTTATCTCAACCAAATAAGACAGACATTCCCAGAGTGGCTGTTTATAGACCTCCTCCCAGGAATGCATTCCTTTCCCAGAGTACTAATATTAATATTCCTTGCTAGGAAAAGAATTTGGTGATATCTTCCCTACTTGCACGTCCATTTATAGGCTCTCTGCAAGAAGAAAAATATGGCTCTTTTTGCCCGACCCCGCAGGCAGTCAGACCTTATGGTTGTCTTCCCTTGTCTCCTAAAAATTGCTGTTATTCTGTTCTTTTTCAAGGTGCGCTGATTTCATATTGTTCAAACACACATCTTACAAGCAATTTGTACAGTTAACACAATTATCACAGTGGTCCTGAGGTGACGTACATCCTCAGGTTACGAAGATAACAGGATTAAGAGATTAAAGTAAGACAGGAGTAAGAAATTATAAAAGTATTATTTGGGAACTGATAAATGTCCATATTAAAATGAAATCTCACAATTTATGTTCCTCTGCCTCAGCTCCAGCCAGTCCCTCCATTTGGGGTCTCTGACTTTCTGCAACATCTGTGTGTGTGTGTATGGATGTATACTACATTTTCTTTATCCACCTATTGGTTGGTTGATGGGCATATAGGCTAGTTCCATTCTTTTTTTTTAATTGCAAATAGTGCTGTTGTAAACATGTATGTGTGTGGGTCTTTTTCATATAAAAACTTTCTTTCCTCTGGGAAGATACACAGTAGTGCGACAGGTGGAGCAAATGGTATTTCTACTGTTATTTCTTATAGAAATCTTCATATGGTTTTCCATAGTAGTTGTACTAGTTTACCTTCCCATAGCAGCATAAAAGTGTCCCCTCTTTACCACATCCATTCCAATATTTTATTATTTTTGGATTTTTAAATTATATCCATTCTTGCAGGAGTATGGTGGTATTGTATTGTGGTTTTGATTTGCATTTTCCTGATAATTAGTGAAGTTGAGCATTTTTTCATATATGTTGGCCATTTATATATCTTCTTTTAAGAACTGTCTATTTATTACCTTAGCCTACATTTTGTTGGGGTTATTTGTTTTTTTCTTGTGGATTTATTTTTTTATTTTTTTATTTTATTTTTTTTTTTTGCCATTTGAAGATTCTGGACATTAGTCCTTTGTCAGATACATAGTTCATGAATATTTTCCACTACTCTGTGAGTTGTCTGTTTACACAGCAGATTATTTCTTTTGCTGGCAGAAGTTTTTTAGTTTAATTAAATTACAACTATTTATCTTTGTTTTAGTTGCATTTGCTTTTGGATTTTTGGTCATGAGGTTTTTGCCCAACCCAATGTCTAGAAGAGTTTTTCCAATGTTACCTTCTAGAACTTTTTATTGTTTCAGGTCTTAGATTTCATTATTTGATCCATCTTGAATTGACTTTTTATAAGGTGAGAGACAAAGATGCAGTTTCATTCTTCTACATGGGGATTGCAATTATTCCACCCCATTTGTTGAATAGTGTGTCATTTCCCCACTTTATGTATTTGTTTGCTTTGTCAAAGTTCAGTGGGCTGTATTTGTCTTTATTTCTGGAATCTCTCTTCTGTTCCATTGATCTGCATGCCTGTTTTTATACCAATACCATGTTGTTTTGGTAACTTGTAATATGCCTTGTAATATGTTGGGTAATGTGATGCCTGTAGGTTTGTTCTTTTTCTTAGTCTTTCTTTGGCTATGCAGGTTTCAAAGCTGAGAATCAAATAAAGAACTCATCCATTTTGAAAATAGTTGCAAAAAAAAAGAAAAACAAAACAAATTACTAAGGAATATACCTAACCAAGGCAAAAGACCTCCACAAAGAAAACTACAAAACACTGCTGAAAAACATCATAGATGACACAAACAAATGGAAATACATCCCATGCTCATGGATGGGTAGAATCAATTTTGTGAAAATGAGCATATTGCCAAAAGAAATCTATAAATCCAATTCGATTCTCATCAAAATGCCATCATCATGCTTAAGAGAACTAGAAAAAACAATCCTAAATTTCATATGAGTTTTTTTTTATCATTTTTGACCTTTAATAACAAATGTAAGTCCTTTATTTTAGGTTGTGATAATATAGAAATGTCACTCTAAAGGGACTTAGTGAATTTTCAATCTTGCTAAATACACAGGTACATATATATGTCCATTTCTTTTAAAACAAGACACAGCATCAATTAACTAGCTAATAGATATGCTGTGAAATTCAATGTGTATTTTGAAGACACCTTGAAATAATTATTATTATTCTACATAACTATACTTTAAATGATCATATCTATTTTTTTATTTTCCACAGAGATTTTTGATTCATCCCTCCTATAAATGTAATATGGAAACATAAATTTTTAGTAAGTCAAAAAATATATACAAAAGATACCAAAAAGTTTATAAATTTTGTGGAAAATAGCTAAATCAAGCCATAAATCTCCTTTAATCTACACATCAGGGAAGCACTTTATGATCAAACTAGTCCAGATTAACAGAAACCTAGTTGTTTTTGTCACTAGAAGTCTTACCATTAACCACTTCTCACAAAAATATTCTACAGCATAAGGTCTGATTAAAAACATATATATGCACATATATGTATATTTATAATTATATAGACATAGATGAATCATGTAATATACATATACACACACACTCGAAAACATTGATGAGATAGAGAGATTATAGAAAATTTTATACAAATCATCTAGGAATTAATACAGATATAAAGAAACACAGAACTTATATAGTGCCAAAGATTAATAATGTTGTTTTATCATGCTTGTAAATCTGAAGTAATTCACATAAAACCTATCCTATAACAAAAGATTAGTATCCATTGTTCAGTGAGAACTACAAATCACTAACCAAAACTGACAATCTAATAAAAAAGTGATTAAAATATGAAGAAGCAATTAAAAGTAAAAATGGCCCATAAGACATAAAAGATTAAAAAGTTACTGATGCTCAGTAAAATAGAATTAATGCCAACAAATTGATGTCATAGAGAAGATTTGCACTCTATAAAAACCTGAGAAATCTATTTTGAGGGAGTATAATTTGAAATAACACTTTTAAATAAAATGTAAATATGCCGTTTGAAACTGAAGTTCTACACTTAGGAATCTGTCATGAAAAATCCATGCACATAAGCACATGTATGAACAGAATGATTCCTCCAGCACTTAAATGTCTTTCAGTCAATGAACACATGTACCTCCAACAAATGTATGAGTGTAGCCATTGCAGAAAACAGGCTATCACTTTGCTAAACAGAAGAAGTAGTTTCCAGAAAAAAAAAGTATTTTTTGCAATGCAATAAAATGTATGTAAACTGGTACAAACAAGAAAGAACCTCAAAAAACACATGTAATTCCAAGGATGAGAATTTTAATTTTTATTCTATATAATTCTGCAATGTTTAACTTTCCACAAAGTTTTTATGTATTAATTATCATATTTAAAGTTTAATTTGTGAAATAGTGAAATAAGCACATCCGTTTAAGACAGGAAGTTTCAAAATGTGACATTGCATTATTAATTCACTAGTGTTATTCAAAAAACTTGATAATGTTTCTCTTATATTATTTTATCCACTTGCAGCTTGTTTTTAGGACATTTGTTCTATTTTTGAAAGTATGTATGAATAAATATAATACAATGTTTAGAAACTGCAATAATTGTAGAAACCTAAATTCATGCAATTTTAATACTTTTTCTTGTACTATTTTTAATATTTTATGAATCATACAATAGTTTAATAACCTCTGCTGCCTTCTTAAAAGGGTTATATTTGTTGTTATTTTGAGACATGACTATAAATACATTGACAATTTTCCTATCAATTAATATCCCCTCCCTTTGAAGTTTGGCAAACTTTGTAGCTGTCTCAACAAAAAGAATGTAATGAAAATAATGTGGCTAAACTTTCAAAGCTCTGCTGTAAACACAGCATGTTCTTCCTCTGTTTCTCTTTCTCTCTTTCTGTTTCTTCTTTTCGTGTCTTTTTTTTCGCCCACTATTACTAAATAACTCAACATGTAGTCCCCATAATAAATGACAATTTGTAGAGAGATACAAATATATGCCTAAGGAATCCTGGTAGCCCACTAGCACTTTGAGCCTTTCAACATGAATCTCTAAGTATGTAAGTGAATGATCTTCAGATAATTACAGACCCAGGCACCATAGAAAAGTAGCTACCTAAGAAACTCTGTGAAGGAACACATAACTGAGCCCACCTAACACACAGATTCTGAGAGATGATAATAAAATGATTACAGTTGTTTTAAGGCCCTACATTTGAAAACTATTTGTTATGCAGTGATACACACCTGGAATAATAATTCTACATATTTTAAATTATACATTTGTAATAAAATTACAATTAATATATATCTACATAATGGGAAACTGTGATACTACACTTGGAAAACATCTGTACCCCAAATAGGTGAGTCAATATAACCTGGTGGTTAAGAGCTGGCACTCTGGATCCAGATGGCCTTGATTCAAGTCTTAGAAACCACTATATAATGATGTGGGAC
This sequence comes from Pongo pygmaeus, assembly GCF_028885625.2. Lineage (NCBI taxonomy): Eukaryota > Metazoa > Chordata > Mammalia > Primates > Hominidae > Pongo > Pongo pygmaeus. The sequence continues at coordinate 81,601,818 of NC_072376.2, forward strand.
TGGACAAGTTACTTGAACTTTATTTGACTCAGCTTTCTCACCAATGAAATGGCCATAGTTGTCATCACATTATCAATAACATGGGTTGCTGAAAGAACCAATTCATTAATATTGCAAAGCACTAACAATTGTGTGTACAGCAAAATAAAATTGTACTATTATCATTAAACAAGTCAAAAAATTTCCACAATAATAATTTCAGTGTTCATATAATTGCATAATATATTATAGTTTCAAAACATGCTATGTTTCTAATGCAAATGATAAAAATGACAGCATTTACTATTTCAAGCATGTGGGAACTAAATTTGTAGCATAAACCAAGGACTGACAAACTATGGCCTCGTGGTCAGTCAAATCTGGTCAGCTATTTGTTTTTTAAAAAAATAATTGATTTAAGAATTTCACACCACAAAATTATACACTTTAAGCATTTAATCTGTATGATTAATTGGCATTTAACACATTTGAAATGTTGTGCCACTACCACCACTATCTAGATCCAAATTAATTTTTTTTCACTTCAAAAGGAAGCTTTACACCCATTAGAGAGTCATCTTGCATTCTCCCATTATCCGTGCCTTGCAACCTGGCATTATGTGTTGGCATCATTGTATAGCCTATGGGGTAACATTTTTTTTTAAAATGCAAATAGGTATATAACTTCAACAAAGTGTTTTATTTTTTCTTACTTCTAACATATCCTATTTGTTTCTAAACAGCAATTTTATGATGCATGAATTTAAACTTCTATGTTCTAATTGCTCTGTTATTAAATATATTCAGAGGTGTTCTGATTTACATTGTTGTGAGTTCTTTCCAATTTTATATTGAAGTATTTTTCTTGAGAATGGCCATAAACCAAGATCCTGAAAAGCTCTGATGGAGGTAGGGAAGTGAGTTTCAGATATATGAGTCAGGTAAAATATAACGAAATGAGAAAGGAAGAACAAAATGCAAAAGTAGAAGAAATTTATTACTCACAGTTCCTAAGTGATGTTAGGGATGATGATAGGAAACTGACAGAAAGTCCAGAGGTGGTAGAGAGCTCAACCAGCTGCCTAGAAGTGCGAGGGGGAACCCTTGTGGAAAGACTTTTATTAAGGACCTTGGGTATTATTTCCTAGGCTTCTCTGCAGGAGTTGAGGAATGGCTAGCTTAAGGGAACACACATGAAGGGGAAAATGATTATATGACTCTGGTATTGATCATTAGGTTATATCATGGTCATCACCTCTGTGATGTGTTGCATTTCTGGGTCATTAGGATGAGAAACATGTAGACTCTATCTCAAACAACTACAGGAAGAAGGGAAGTTTTAACAAAGCCAATAGTGACAACCTATGACTAGGTCTTAAGCAACTCATGTTAAGCCTAAAAATCAATGCTGAGGCAAAACAAACTTACGACAAGAAGGTAGACAGACATTTTAGAAGAAATGTGACCTAGCCACTTCTGGATTGGTAGCATAAAAAGTACCACGAATCAGCTTCTAAATGTAACAAGAATAAATAGTGAAAATTGTTTTTAGAGACAACTATGTAAACATATTAGGAGAAGTTGACTGCAGTGGCATGCACCTATAGTCCCAGCTACTCAGGAGGCTGAAGAGGGAGGATTACTTGAGCCCAGGAGTTCAAGGCCAGCCTGGGCAACTTTGTGAAACCACACCTCTTTACCGTTTTCCAGTTTAGGAAAAAAATAGTGCAGCTCACAGCCAGCACTCATTTAACTTTACATAAATACACTCTTTGAGGCTGAAGCAAATCTGACTCATTTTCAGTGTGAAAATACATTGTATAAACTCTTCTTGGAGTTATTTCTAAACAGAGCTAATATCAGAATCATCTGAATCATCTAATTTAGAAAAATAGAATTTATCAAATTAACCTTCAGCCAACAACTACTTGATAATAATGTTAACATCATCGTGTATTTTCTAGGATTTGACATCTTCAACGATTGAAAATTTCTATATTTTGTAAATGGAAATAGCACTACTACAAATAGAATGCTAAAAATAGAATGATTTTTTTTCCAAAGTTGATATACTAGAGCAATGAAAAATTAATAATAAAAGCTAGATGTTTTGTGACAAAATTATCTTGAAGTAAATGCTCGACCATAAGAAAGTTAATCAGAAACAAAAAGAAAGATAGAAAAGAACAGCATTTCCTGTGTTCATATCACCCTGAAATGCCTCAGAAACGATCACTGCAAAAGTGCGTAAATGTTATTAGATCAGACTATGAAGTGATATATGCCCCAAGGGCAATGCCAAAAGCAAAATATCAATCAGCCAATAATTTGTGAAGGTTAAGAGCTAGACTGAGCTTGTAAAATTAACAAACAAAAAAATAGAAAAGAGTCAAAGAGTGTCCCTATTAAAACCACTGTTATTCTAGGGCTTGTGAAAATGCCCAAGGGTTCACTTTCTGAGTAGAAATTCCATGGAAATAACACTGCAATGTAAAGAGACTTCATTAAAATAGTCCATCTATTCACCAAACAAATTAACAATGAAAATTAAAAGAAGATGGGGATATAATTTCCAGAGTAATTATAATATATTATCTAAAATATTGAGGATTTAACAAATTTTAACAAGTGTACAAAGAAATAGGAAAGTGGGACTGCTATATGGGGAAAACGGGCAATAAAACATGCCTGTGAAAGGAATGAGTTGGGTTGGGCGCAGTGGGTCACACCTGTAATCCCAGCACTTTGGGAGGTCGTGGTGGGTGGATCACTTGAAGTCAGGAGTTCAAGACCAGCCTGGCCAACATGGTGAAATCCCATCTACTAGAAATACAAAATTATACGGGCCTGGTGGTGCATGTCTATAATCCCAGCTACTTGGGAGGCTGGGACAGGAGAATTGCTTGAACACGGGAGGTGGAGGTTGCAGTGAGCCAAGATGGTGCCACTGCACTCCAGCCTGGGCAATAGAGTGAGACTCTCAAAAAAAAAAAAATTAGTTGTAGATTTAGTAGGCAAAACTTTAAATTAGACATTATAAATATACTCAAAGACCTAAAGGAAACCACACATAAAGCTGAAACCACACATTAAGCTATAATGACAATGTCACATTGTCATTATAAGTCACAAGAAATAGAAGTTATATGTTTTTCAAACAACCAAGTGAACATACTGGAATGAAAATATAATAACAGAAATAGAGAATGCATAAGCAGGATTCTGCTTCATGTTTGAGGCAGATGAACAAGAGCCAAAAAAATGCTCAAGAGAGATCAATAGAGATTATATAGTCCAAAGAACAGAGAAACAAAGAATGAAGAGAAATACACAGAACCTTATAGACTTGGGACACACTTAAGCACAGCAACATATGCAAAATAAGAGTACCATGTGAAGAAGAGAAAGATTCAGTGAAAAATATTCATAAATAATGCCCCAAACACCCCATTAACTATTTTCAAAACACTAATCTATGCATTTCAGAGGTTCTACAAATTCTTAGTTTAGGGTAAACACAAAAAGATCCAAACAGAGACACAATAATAATAAGTTGAAAGCTAAAGAAAGAAAATTATAAAGCACAAAGACAAAAACAAGTAACCACATATAAGGGAACTCAGATAACATTAATAGCTGACTACACATCAGAAACAATGCTGCCCCTAAGGCAGTGGTATGTCATATTCAAAGCGCTGAAAGAAAAAACTGCCAATCAAAAATTCTTTATACTACAAAATCATCTTTAAAAAATAATGGTGAAATAAAGACATTTCTAAACAAACAAAAACAGAAAACTATTGCTAACTAATCTGTCTCACAATAAATTCTGAAGAAAATTTTCTAGGCTAAAAGTAAATAAACACAGAAAGCAGTGCGAACTTAATATAAAAGTGCACCTGAATAAATAATTATGTAATTTTAACAGATAATATAAATTCATATTTATTCAACTTTCTTAGCAAATTTAAGAAACAAATATATAAAGCATATATATATAGTTTTCATGCTGAACATTTAATTTATATATATGTAATATATTTGTCAATAATAGCACTAGGTAGGTATGTGGATGCAAAACTCTATTGCAGTAAGAAATGACACCAAGAGGAGCGGGAGATCGGGAAGGATGGAGGGCCGGGGAGGAGGAATGTGGGTTAGTGAAGGTGCCTCCACAGGGACTTGCCGCCATTAATTCTGCTGCCTCCAGCACAGCCTCAGCGTCTCTGAGCTGATGCAGCCAGGGCTGCCTACTGCTGCCCGGCAAGTCCAGGCATTGAGGAAACATGAGGGTGGCCCTTCTCAACCATGCTCCTGGTGAAAATCAAACACTAATGCTCTGAGACATCTAAGGTAAGGTACTCAATTGTGTGGGGTACTACATAAATCCTAAAAGAATGCAATAAAGCGACAATGTCTCAGGAACCCGCCCCACCTATACCTAGAGATATGTCTTCTTGTCCCATAAGTGTTATACACGGGTCAAAGTAGTAAAATGTTCAACACGTAGACCATTAATAACTTCATTTTTTGTCAAGAGGAAATGGTGAGGAGGTAAAAAGTTCCACATTTTCGCCTGGCCCAGTGACAAAATGAAATGGTGCCTGAGGGTAAACCCAAAGGGATTAGATAATGAAAGTGAAGACAACTTGTCCTTATATTTGCTTTTAGTCAGATGCCCCAAAAGTGAAGTGTGAGCAAAACTCAAATTTTCTCTTCTGAACTCCAAAATGGAAGAAAGAAAAGCAATGGAAAGTCAAAGGCATATCAAGTTGTGCAAGGGAAGGACTGGGATTTTTAAAAAAATCATTAGAAGGGACCTTTAGCTTGAGGAGGCTAATGGTCTTTTACCAGATGACAAGCTTACATTATTTTGTGAGGTGATTGTGGTCCAAGATTCAGTAAATATATCAGGACATACTAATACAAATACTTTGAAGGTGGCTGAGTATTGACTAGGAGAAGATTTAGGTAATCTCTAGGATAACACAAGATTTACAGACTGCAGTTTTTTGTGAGAGAACAAGAGTTTAAAGCTCATATAAATCTGCTTGTACCTCCATCCCCAGTTTTTAATGCCATGTTTGAACATGAAATGGAATAAAGCATAAAGAATCGAGTGGAAATAAATGATTTAGATCCTGATGTTTTTAAAGAAATGATGAGATTCAGTAACAGGGAAATAACTAAACCTTGACAAAATGGCTGACACCTTGTTGGCAGCTGCAGAAAAACATGCACTGGGAACAGCTGAAGGTCTTGTGTGAGGAAGCTTTGTGTAGTAATCCCTCAGTAGAAAATGCTGCAGATACCCTTGTTCTTACAGATTTGCACGTTGCAGAACAGTTGAAAGCACAAGCCATAGACATTATTAATAGGTGCATTGTACTTCGACAACTTGGGTGTAAAGATAAGAAAAACTGGAACAGCAACCAAGCAACCGATGTAATGGAAACATCAAGGTGGAAGTCCACGATTCAGTCTCACCCTTACTTAGCAGCAGAAGCCTTCTGAGCACTAGCATCTGCACAGTGTCCACAGTTTGGCATTCCACACAAATGGCTTAAACAGTCCTAAATCTTCTGTGAACAGTTGAAAAATGGAATTGACTTTTATTCATTCAAGTCCAGAAGGATTCTAATACATAAACCATGAGGAAGATTTGTTTCTGTTATTTGGTCCACAGAACAGAAGCTGAAAAAGCATATTGCTTGCAGTTCAGGCGGTTAATTAATGGTTTATTCTTCAGCTTTCAGTTAGACTGATTAATTCACTTCAAGGCCTTAAACTATGTTCAATGACTTCTCTTGTTTGTATAATAATTCTTTAATTTTCTTTTATTTTGCCTTGTCATTTTGGCCAATGCTATGCAGAATTATATAAAGTAGCTTTATAATGCAGTCATAATGATAACCAAAGATATTAAGTTTCCAAAGGATCTTTTATTTTGAAAAGGAAAAATGAATTTTATAGTTTGTCCTATGCTGTCTCAAGAATTAAGATTAAATTCTCTTTAAAAGCACTCGTATTGGAGTTTACCAGTAATGTCTTCAATCTAAGTTCTATAAATACGAGAGAACCCATTTACCTTCCAAGTAAGTTACCGCAACACAGTGCTTCAATTCTTTCTTTTTTTTTTAAATTTTATTATTATTATACTTTAAGTTTTAGGGTACATGTGCACAACGTGCAGGTTTGTTACATATGTATACACTGCTTCAATTCTAATTCATTTTTCACTTCAGGGAGCAAATAAACAATAAGTTGGGTTGGCCCAGATTTTTAGTGAACTGTGTGATGTTTGTCTTGTATGTTAACTGTCCAACAAACTATGGGTTTATCTAAGTTTACAATGATTCAGAACTGAATGAGGTTAAGATATCATGAAGAAAGCATGTATTGTGTGTAAGTAATTTTTTAAATTTATGGTGACCTACATTTATATATACATGTTAAGAGTAAGGATGACCAAATGTAAATTTAATAAGTGGACCAATTAACAAAGATAGATAGATAGATAGATAGATAGATAGATATGAACTTTCACTTTTACTGTGTAACTTTTGTATGCTGAATGGTACATCTTTATTTTTACTTTTGAGAGAATTAATAGGGTAAAATTAGTTGTGTCTTAATATCTGAAAGAAATTTTTAGAAGGAGTCAACTGGGATGTTTGTGATAATAGATAAGAAAGATATTCTTGGTTTCTACTAAAAATACAAAAAATTAACCAGGCGTGGAGTTGGATGCCTGTAATCCCAGCTACTTGGGAGGCTGAGGCAAGAGGCTTGCTTGAACCTGGGAGGCAGAGGTTTCAGTGAGCCAAGATCGTGCCACTGGACTCCAGCCTGGGCAATAAGAGTGAAACTTCATCACAAACAAACAAACAAACAAAGCAGAAAACTGATAACTTGTCTGTGGGAGATGCATATAAAAACAGAGAAACCTTAGAGTATAGCAGGTCACACACCATGAGCATCCCCACCCACCTCTTATTTCTTCTTTGTGTTTCAGTTACTGTACCAACATTGTGGATGATACAGAAATTCTGCTTAATATGAATAGTTATAAATGATTTATAACTTGGAAAAAAATGAAGCACACCAAATGATAACTTGAATTTATAAAAACAAAAAGAATGTTAATGAGGAGGTGCAGTGTGGCATTTTGGTATTATCATGATATTGGAGGCTGGTAACAGATATCAGCAAATTCTGCCCTGTCATTTAGTACTTTTGTTTACAGGATTACTGAGGGGTACACACTACAAATGTTATCAGAAAGAAGTTATGTTTTAATGGGTAACTTCACTAGCACAATAACAAGAAGTAGATATTGAAAAACTCTGAAACATACGGAGTTTAGGCTTTCCATGTAATCCGGGCCTTTTTACTTCCCCTAATTTTGAAATAGGCCTATTCAGTATGTTGTTCAGAGGGCTATTCAGAGAATGGAAACCCAAGGCTCACTCTCCCTGAGGCCAAGTACCACTCAGCCAGGTAGATTTAGAGAAATAGAAAAACCAAACTGCCTTGGTGACTGGATTTTGCCAATGTCTGAAAGAAAGAAGTAACAGAAAGAAGGGGATCTAAGGTAGATCCTGTGAATTATAAAATGTGCCCCCAAAGGACTTTGCTTCTACCATGTATATTGATGCTACCTCCCATCTGAGAAAGAAGGGGGATATAAGGAGGAGTCAAGGCCAGGCACAGTGTCTCATGCCTATAATACCAGCACTTTGTGAGGCCTAAGTGGGAGAATCCATTGAGCCGAGGAGTTTGAGACAAAACTGGATGCCTTAGACAGAGCCCATTTCTAAAACAAAACAAAACAAAACAAAACAAAAAGCAGGACATAGAGGTGAATGCCTGTAGGGCTAGTTTGTCAGAATGCTGAGGCAAGAGGATTGATTGAGCCCAGTAATTTGAGGTTGAAGTGAGCTATGATTGCACCACTGCATTCCAGCTTCAGAAATACAATGTGACCCTATCTCGAAGAAGAAGGAGGAGAAGGAGGAAGAGGAGGAGGAGGAGGAGGGGAAAGAAAGTGATATGGAAGAGGGGCAGGGAACTGCAGGGAGGAGAAGGGTGGGTCCCTGGCAAGGACCCACCCTATATAAACTTGTAGATTATACTCTAGTTTATGAAGATTGCTTGGTAATTCCAAAATCAGTACCACGTTTTGGTACTGACTTGTGCCCAGGGACCTAGGTGAGGACAGGCACTCCTGCTTTCACGCCCTAATGTTGCATTTCCCAAGAACACACTGCCCTGACACTCCCCCATCATGTGCCTATAAAAACCCCTGAGACTCTAGCAGGCAAGCACACAAGTGGCTGGACATCAAGAGGAGCGGATTAGCGGAAGAAGAAACAAACAGCTGGACGTCAAGAGGACATCAGGGGAGCACGCAGGCAGGCCATCAACTGGCAGAACAACACGGAGTTTGGCTGGGGTGGCTGGAAAGCAGCCTGACTCCAAGGGAAAACCATCCCCTTTCTGGCTCCCCCATCTGCTGAGAACTACTTCTACTCAGTAAAACCTTGCACTCATTCTTCAAGCCCACGAAGTTCTGATGCACCAAGGCAAGAACCCCAGATACAGAAAGCCCTCTGTTCCTGTAATAAGGCAGGTGTCTAATTGAGCTGACTAACAAGCCATCTACGGACTGCTGAACTAAAAGAGCATTGCATACCGTGCAGAAGGAAGCCAGGCAGAGAGAGAGGTTCAGATGCTTCTTCCACCATAAAATATAGTAATAACTAGCTTTATAATATGTACAACACGACTTTGATATTTGAATATTTATAAAGCAGTTTTTAGTTTTATATCCTGTATAGCATTCTTGTAATCACCTATACTATTTTTTTGATGCAAATGTGTAGTTACTTTTAAAACTCACATAGCAAGTACATGTTAAAAACTTGTAGATTATACACTAGTTTATGAAGATTGCTTGGTAATTCCAAAATCAGTACTACATTTTGGTACTAGGCATGTACTACATGGCTTAGCTATAGCAGACCATATTAACCACTGCTGTCAATGCTTTGGATTGTGCCATTGAAGAGTTAACAGCCAGCAGAATGAAATTTAGCAACATCACAATTTTGGAATATTTTCAACAGCCCTATTATTAATGAACTGTGAATCAGTCTTTTCTACATTTAAATAATTTCCAGTTGTAGCACATGCGATATTATTCTGGACATATGGGGAAAAAGTCACTTGAATTTTTTTCTTGGAAAAAGTGCTTAATAATTTGTAATCGGAAACAAATTATATGTGCCTTTTAAGCAGATTAATGTATTTCTCAGACATAGATGATTGATAGATTTGCTTTCTTTGTAAATCATCATATATGGGAATATATGGGAATATAACTTATGAAACAAGTGAATATAAGTAAACTTACTCCCTTTTCATTGCTTTAGAAATGAAAAAGCTTAACATTATATTTGGAAGTTGAAAGTGAATGTAGTAAATACATTAATAAAAAAGGTGTGGACCATTAGTAATTTTTTACTCATCTTTACACTGGAATTATGTCTGCCTAATGATTACTTAAATATTTGAATGTTTCATTTATTATCTCAATATCTAAGTCACTTTGTATAAAACATCATGATTTTATTTAATCTGATTTAATATAAAATCAAGTCAAGGAAATATAGATGTTCTGTTCACTTCAGTCTTCTAGAAGTTCTCATTACTTAACCTGCCTTGTCCTCATTTCCTTATCAGCCATATGGAAAGCATTTAAGTAGGTGACCTCCATCTTTTTATATATATATATTTTTTTGAGACAGAGTCTCTCTCTGTCACCTGGGCTGGAGTGCAGTGGCGCAATCTCAGCTCACTGCAACCTCTACCTCCTGGGTTCAAGCAGTTCTCTGCCTCATCCTCCTCAGTAGCTGGGATTACTGGCACCCACCACCATGCCAGGCTAATATTTTTTATATTTTTAGTAAAGACACAGTTTTGCCATCTTGGCCAGGCTGCTCTTGAACTCCTGACCTTGAGATCCACCCACCTCAGCCTCCCAAAGTGGTGGGATTACAGGCTTGAGCCACCGCGCCCAGTCCCTTTTTAGAATTCTAACAGACATGCTCTAATTTGAATTTGACTCATAAAACAAGGTGCTTTCTTTCTTTCTTTTTTTTTTTTTTGAAGTTTTAAGTTCAGGGGTACAAGCACAGGTTTGTTACATAGGTTAACGTTTGTCATGGGAGTTTGTTGTACACATGATTTCATCACCCAGGTATTTAGCCAAGTACCCATTAGTTATTTTTCTTTATCCTCTCCCTCCTCAAACCCTCCGCTCTCTGAAAGGCCCCAGTGTGTGTTGTTGCCCTCTATGTGTCCATGTGTTCTCATCAGTAGGCTCACCTATCTATATGGATCTATGGAAATTTGATGACAGGAAATCAGATACCTTAGTACAATTGCTCAGCTGTACAAGTGGGTAGTCCAGAATAACTTTCTTGGTACGACTATGAAGAATAAATTTTGAAAACTTGGGTAACAGCCAATCAGGATGAAAATAGTCCAAAAGAAAATTTCTCATTCATCATTTATTATTTAAAAACTCAAAAATAAAATCTAACTTCTTTTCATTTATGTTCCAGTCCTGCAGAAAAATATAATAAACTACAACAGTTGGCATTTTTTATGCGCAGTCACATTTTTTTTTTTATGGCCAGAAACAAAACCTTTATTTCAAGTGTAGTTACATCTCACAAATAATTTTTCAATCGTTTTCTGGGTTGTCTGTATACTAATTCAAATGTTACACCTACCTTTTTCTCCTAATAGCTAGATATTCCAAATGTAACTGAAATATAGCAGCCCTTCTTTTATTACCAGTGACAGCATTTTTTATGGGACTAAATCCCCAGTCTTTATTATGAAGTGGTAACACATTTTGTCATGGAATGTGGCCTGTCCTTCTACTACTCGAGCATCACCACCACCCCACTCCCTGTTGCCATGGATACCATGCCCTATCACACTCAGTGACTCCACTATTTCTCTAAGAGAATATGTTCGTTCTAGCACGCATCCTGCTTTTTGGGGGCTAGAGTGGGGGATATGCAGTTTTTTTTTGGTCTACAGTGTGCTCTTTCTATTTGTCCACTTGACAATCTTGTATTCATTCTTCAAGTCTCAAGTCACATACCACTTCTTCAATATGTAGCCTTCACTTATCGCCCCAGAGGACTTGGTGCTTCTTTCTCTGAGATCTGAAAGTAATTTTAATGCAGTTTTACTGTTACGGTAATTTGTTACCTAGAGAACCATGCCCGTTTCATTGCCTCATATTGAGCATTGCTCATTTTAAGACTCATCAAGAATAATTATTCAAAAATTTATCTAATCCTAGGTCATCTAACAACCAAAGCTTTTATACCTCATGATGGAGCCAATGACATCTATGAGAGGATCTACCATGGGATCCCTGTGGTGGGCCTTCCTTTGTTTGTAGATCAACCCAATAACTTTGTTCACATGAAGGCTAAGGGGGAAGCTGTTACAGCAGACTCAAAAACGATGTCAACTACAAATTTGCTCAATGCATAAAAAGCAGTCATTAATGACTCTTCATGAATGTAATTTTTTTAACTACATAGAATGTATTTGCTGACTACATTTTTTTTTTGGTAACACTTAAAGGCAATCGTCAATTAACCACTATGAGTATCACAATCTGTTTATTTGGTGGTTTTAGTGGAAACATTTGTCAGAGCTTTTAGGATATTGTATAAGTTTTAAAATAGCCAAAAAGTGAAATAAGAGGAATTACTGAAGATGGTAACAGAAGGATTATAAAGAAGACTGAGAACAAAGTTGAAGAAAAGAAGCATGAATATTATGACAGCACTGACTAATTTTCAGCACAGTTATGAGGGTCTTTTACGATGAGATCTCATCAAATGTTAGACTTTAAATAAATTTTATTTGGTCTATTGAAGGTATATAAAGTGATATTATGGGATACAAATACTTACTTAAAAGGCTACCATAATAAAGCAAATAAACATGTCCATCATCTCACTTTAGTTACCCTTTTTTCCTTGTTTATAAAACTCTTGTAAAATAATTTATTTTCAGTAAGTCAGCATGACATAATCAATCTCTAATTCCTATTATATTTAATGCATTCCAAATTTTTATGCTAACATTTTGATCCCATGACTGATAACTTGTAAACAACTAGAGCTTTCAAATTTGGCTTTACAAATTATTGGAAAAAGAACATACTTTATAAATGTAGCCATATTCTTTGTTCTTATGGTTCTGGTTGCTTTTGCTTATTTGGAAGATTTATAAAATCGAAAAAATAATTGGCTTGAAAGAGACAGATTGGAATATTCCTGTTTAATAGCCAAAATGTCTGAAACCAGAAATATAGAATTTCTAAGTTATTTCAGTACATACGTTAATTTCAGTTTTGCTATTACTATTAAATTGGTAATATTATAAATTTTAATAAATATAAGGCTGTGTTGAAAAATAAAGATAATTTTTAATTAGTTGATACCTATTGAATGTATATGAAATGACATGCACTATATTGGTAATTTGTATTATGTAACTTCTTGGTTATAGTTTTTCCCAATTGTATTAAAAATATATATCAAGATTAATTCCCTCCTTTGAAAAACACAGTCTTCCCACTCTGTTTTTTAAATATCAAAGAGAAGTTACCTCCATTGCTATTGCTACAGTGCCATGCTTTAGCACCCTTTGGTTTCAACCTGCTAAGGCTTATACTTATATTCATCCTTATTCCTTGTTTATTAGTCCATAATTATTTCAGCACTGGAAATAAATGGAACTACGATGCCTCAAAGTAAAACATTAAGCACCACTTAAATTTTAAAATCACAATGCAAGAAAAACAGCAATAATAGTGAACATTTACTGAGAGTGTCTTTATGATGAGAATAATTCTACCAAGTATCCTAAGAATCATTACATTACTACTTACAATAATCAGATAACAAAGATACCACTCTTAGGCCGGGAGAGGTGGTTCACGCCTATAATCCTAGCACTTTGGGAGACCGAGGCGGGCGGATCACGAGGTCAGGAGATCGAGATCATCCTAGCCAACACGGCGAAACCCCGTCTCTACTAAATATACAAAAAATTAGCAGGGCGTGGTGGCCGGTGTCTGATGTCCCAGCAACTCGGGAGGCAGGAAAATGGCGTGAACTCGGGAGGCGGAGCTTGCAGTCAGCAGAGATCGCGCCACTGTACTCCAGCCTGGGCTACAGAGTGAGACTCCATCTCAAAAAAAAAAAAAAAGAAAAAGAAAAAGAAACCATTCTTATTCATTCAATTTAACAATTCAAAAACAACTAGGAATAGATACTTTTCAAAAAAAGAAAAAAAAAGAAAAAGGACCAGTAGATAGCAGGTAATGATTCAAACTAAGGCTATTTACTTTTACACGTTTAATCACTGATTCACTCATATAATGTCAATACTAATTCCTGATCAATGCCAACTTCTTATCAGCTTTGCCCTGACATGTACCTGAACCTTGTCATAGATTTGTCTCCTATCTCTAGACCGTGATACTATTTTGAAACTTGCACACCAGGTTCATTACAATTTCATTAATGGCTAATTCAACCTCTGTACTCTCGAGTGACTTCTTTTTATCCTTTGGACTTATCTAATTTTCATTTCTAGGATAGAAATACTTGTTCTCTCTTAAATTATCTTTTCACATCTTGAAATCTTATGCATCCAATAAATTCTAACCCATAAACCAAAATCTCTATAACCACCAGGAAATAAATTATTTTATTTTTCCTCCACTTTTATGTGGCACTAATTTTTAATATCTACACACAAATTTCACATATTTATATTTTATATTCTATAAGTTTATGTCTATTTGATTTTCCTTAACTGTAAAGAGAATGTTATATGGTTATCCGTCATTCATTATGATCAGCTTATGAAGCCCATGGACCAAACAGTCTTCTGGATCAAGTTTGTCATGTGCCACGGAGGAGCCAAGTATTTGCTGCCACCTGCGAACAACCTCACCTGGCTCCAGTAGTGCTCTCTGGTTATGCTGGCCTGTGAGGCAATTTTTACTCTCTTTGTCATAATATATTTCTTGTTTGATTATCAAAAGTTTGTTAAGACAAGAAAAAAATACAGAGTAGCACTGTTTGAGATCTAAGGCAAGCAGACATGATAGGGAAGGTCATGACATTTAATGCCACCACTATTCATCAAGGTGTGGCAAAATTCTCCTCTATATTTCACAAGACTTGTGCTTTCCTGATTTATTCAAATATTTTACTCTTATTAAACATTAAGTAATATACAATTCTAATTTCAGAAAACCTAAAATAACTCAGTATTAATGCTTATTTATGTATATTTCTAAACTGAAAAATAACGAGATTCACTGAAAACTCAGGCTGTTTTTTTGAGAAGGTCAGAAATAATGTGTTTCTACTGTGCATTTTTAGAAAAACCTTTTTTATTTTTATTTTATTTTTTATTTCCAACATTTATTGTAAATTCAGAGGTACATGTGCAAGAGGTATAGGTTTGTTACATAGGTAAAAAAAAAACTCTTTTGTATAAACAAATACAATGATATGGACTATATGCGTCCCTGTCAAGAAAAACAGCAAAATCCTTCTTAAAAATGGCAAGACACATTTTATTCTGACTAGTGAATTAGAGGATAGAGACTACAGTATAAATTGAGCTCAACTCTACTTAAGACAAAGGTAACTGAGGCTTTTAAAGAGAAAACCAAAATGACTAAAAATGAGGAAAACATAAAGGAGCTAAGAGGTTATATGAAAATGGAATATTACATAAAAATTCAATGTGAAATAATTGAAAATTATTAGGCAAGGTGGGTTAGGCAGTGTATATTTTGCAGTTTGGCAGGATCATATTCCTTTGAGCCAAGACCTACCATGGAAGCTAGGGTGATCTTTAAAGGCAAATTCATGACCTAGTGCACATATAAGCTAAGCTAAACTTGGCCAAGTCTCTTAACATGGTGTTTATGCAAGTATTTTGTGTTACGTGGGAGTGTAAAATTCAAGTCCTTCATGAAATACAAAATATTTCTTAATGGGAATGTTCTCTGTTTCAAAATTATTGACAGTCTTAACTGACTTCCTATCCAAAACTATGCAACCTGGTAAAATCCTTGGTTAGAAAGACAAAAGATGTTTTCCACATGAGGCCTGGAATATGCTTGAGTTACTATTTTCGCTTTAGTAATGACCCTTTGTAATTGGATAATAATACACAAAATAAAAGAAGAGGATAATTCCCTTTAGTTAGGAATTAGAGATATGGTTCAGCAAGTTTAGTCCAGGCCCTATAGATTATAATGTTACATGATTTCCCTCCTGCAATAATATCTCACTATTTCTTGGCCTTAATTTGTCAAGTCAGACATTTCCAACTTCTTTAATACCTGGAATACTGAGGATACACAAACCACAAATATATATAATCATTTTACTTATTCTCTCCTCATAAATATGGAAAAATAAATTGTAGATGGAATAAAAAGCCAAATATCCTGTGCAATAATTTTTAAAATCTATGTTGAAGAAAGCATAATAAATAGCAAAAAGCTCTCTAAATCCTGCCTTTAAAGATTGATCATTACAGCCTCTGGATTCAGAGAAAGGTTTACAAAGCAAGTCACAGAGAAGAAAGAAACCAACTTAAGAGCAGTTCTGTCTGACAAGAGATGTGCCTGAACGATCGGATGGAAGAGAGGCATAGTGATCATTCTAACATGTGAAAAAGATTTTTATAGTACACTTTTCTATGAAAAAAATATTTTTAGCAACAATTGGTTATAAAACAAATTATTTTAATGTCTAGAAAATAAATATACAGTGAATATTTTACTTTATTAAACTTTGAACACATAATCATGCCACTAGAAAGGAAAAAAAACAAAGCGCAAGAAAGGAAAAAAGTAACGCATTCATGCGCTTTAATTATAGCAATGTCTTTTTTTTAAAAGAGGGAAAAACTTGAGGATAAATATTAGTCTGAGGCAATAATGATGCTCAGCATGTACTACAAAAGATAAATCCTGGTCTGTTTATATTTTCTTAATGAAATATCTTCTGAAAATGTATCAGAATATATCAGAATATAATTTCTTAATAAAGTATGTTCTTAAAATAGATCTTTGAAATTCTTAGACTATATATCCAATACATCTATCTATGCCTGTCCATGAGTGAACACATAATACTTTCACTAGTTTAATTCTGAGAAGCCTTTTTACATAAAGTGATATGTGCATATATATTTAGGAAAATATGTGAACATGAAGGTATGCTTGATGGAGAGTCATAAAAATTCCACAGTAATTTGGATTACAAAAATTGCAATAATATGATGTGTCTGCTTCTTGGCGATTGATTCTACAAGCTTTTAACTATCTCAGCAGTTAAAAAAAATTAAACACAGAAACTCTAAGCTATCACATAGAATGATATAATTGATATAACATTCTTCATATTTGTGATATTCTTTTTAAAAAAATTTTTGAATAGCTGCATAAAGACAGGGATATGTAAGCACCACAGAAGTTGAACACAAAAATAAAATAATTGTAAGTTTTATCTTGGAAATAATGTATGAAGCTGAATCTATCTATGTCAAGGACAAATGTTTTATGTAGGAGTTTTCTGAATTAATTTCCCTGCAGAATGCGATACTTCTTAAAAGATAAAACAAGTGTGCTATTAGAAGTTTTCCTCTTATATTCTTTAAGTATATTCTTTAGTATTCATAAGTATAGTCATTAATATACATATTTTTAAACTCCAACATTAATGATAAACATTACTGAGTACCTAAAGAGTGAGTCCTTGAAAGGGATGCGCCCTCCTACATCAACCATGTCACTATCACTCCAGTGTCCTCTATTGACAAAGCTTAACATTCAACTAGCTGGCACAGGAGGAATGCTTACAGGATCCTGATTCAGTATCATAAAGCTATATTTGGATCCAAGGGACAATAAGTTGAAAACTGGTGAGGCATAAAATTTCAAATTTCTTATTTGTTATTATTCTAAAAATTGTACCCTTGGGCACTGAATCTTGGTAAAGTTTGATGAGTAGGAGGCAGGACTTTCTTTTGAAAATAACATTTTTGAAAGTGGGGGCATACAGAGGTTTTGACAAAGGTGAGCTTAGAGTTGCCCACTGAGTTCACAGTTCCACTGGTGGTCACTTGCCTAATGTTCAAATGTATAAGAATTGCTATACTAGTAGCTTGGATTTTTGATTTCTGTAGTTGCTAGCTCGGACTTGGTTAGAGGGATTCTTCTTGTGCTGGGCCCGTGTGTGCCCTTCACCTATCACCACTCTATTCATACTCCCAACAAACCAGCGCTGGAGTTGCCAGTTATTTGGTGCTTTACCTATGATAAATATGAATTTTTACCAATTCAAAGAATATGAAGACATATCATTGATTTCATTGTTAATCCCTAATTAATAAACTGATTAATCACTTTTGGGTTTATGATCCAGTCAGAACTTTGTTCATGTACTGCACTCATTTTGTCAAGTGATATTTTTCATTAGATTCTTCTTTAGTATAGAGACTTTATTAAGGATAAATTTGTTACTCATAAGAGATCTAGAATCCTAAGTCATCATGACCATGGCTCAGAGTGACTAACAAATAAACAAAATTAATAAAGGTCAGATAAACAAGTAAAAATTAATGAATAATCCTTAGTCAGATCAGGTGAACTTTGCAGTTGGATTCATCAATAATAATGAAGAAATGCAGGTTGCAAGAGGTAGGACAGAATGAAATAAAAATTGAGACAATCACATTGAATCAGGGCATAAATTAACAAAGCATATAATGGAAAGTTAAGACCAAGAAAACAACTAGAAACAAGAGAGCTTTGGAAGAAAAACTAATCAGGAAAGCTCTAATGGAAGGTGTTAACAAGCAACACGTTTAGATTTTAATCAGTTTACTGGTAATTTCAAGAGCATTAAGTGATTCTTCTTGGGGGCTGTATGACTCTTTCATCTCCGAACATTTAAATCATGCTTATTTAAAAATCTCTTTTGTAAAGTTATGGTGGTTCAAATCTGTAATCTCAACCCTTTGGGATGCTGAAATGAGAGGATTGTTTGAGCCCAGGAGTTTGAAATCAGCATGGACAGCACAATGAGAGCTCATCACTACAAAAAATAAAAAATTAGTTGGGCGTGGTGACATGCACCTGTGGTCCCAGCTACTCAGGGGGCTGAGGGGAGAGAACCACTTGAGCTTAGTAAGTTGAGGCTGAAGTGAGCCGTGATCACACCACTGCACTCCAACCTTGATGACTGAGCAAGGCCTTAAAAAATAAATACAAAAATCAAAAATCAAAATCTCATTCTGGTCGTTTCCTCTATCTAGAATCCTTGAGTGCAGATCTTCCAATTGTGTATGACTGCTTAATTCCTCATGTAGTTTTCTTGAGGAAATCTTCAACAGGTGTTGCTTTCTGCAGCATCCCTCATGTTCTGCATTGTAAGAGTATCCTTTCACATTTTTTCATTGTCTCTGCTGCAGTCTAGGGAGATCTCTAGTTCCACACATTTTTTCCTTATTTATTTTTTAACAGGATGCCACTGCCCCCGGTAGAGTAAATATTGTTCCCTGCTTCTAAGACTATGTCTCATTAGTTTTCCTCCCAAAAGTCACTTTGTAACAGCTCTTACAAGCATCTATTCACAGAATTCCCTTTGATTTTAACAATCGGTAAGCATCCTTCCTTCATTTTTGTTTGTTTGTTTGTTTGTTTTTACTCTAACACCCAATCTGGAGTGCAGGGGCACAGTCTCGTCTCACTGCAACCTCTGCCTCCCTGGTTCAAAGAATTCTCATGCCTCAGCCTCCCGAGTAGCTGGGATTACAGGCACCTGCCATGACGTCTGGCTAACTTTTGTATTTTTAGTACAGACAGTGTTTCATCATGTTGGCCAGGCTGGTCTCGAACTTCTGATCTCAGGAGATCTGCCCACCATGGCCTCCCAAAGTGCTGGGATTACAGGCGTGAGCCACCGTGCCTGGCTCTTCCATCATTGTATACTAGGCTATATATATTGTTCTATGTCTTTTTTTTTGTAGATGTGTATGTGTCTGCAGTAGAATAAATGGGAAAGAATTGAGCCACTTAGGATCACCTCAGTATTCTATGCCATATGATTAATTTGAGGCCTGTTCATAGGAAACCTATTTTATATTTAAAATATCTATGAATAAATATTTTACAATGCATAATAAATGTTTCAGTAGTTATAAAAATTTAAATTCACACACTTCTATGATTTTACTGTGTTTCTAATGTCAATATGTAATGAAATTGCTGGTTCCTTAATGGCTTCTGTTGACTAACTCAACAGCTTATATTTTGGTGATTTTGAGACATGACTGCAAATACTTTGACATTCTAATCAAACCATGGTCTCTATCTCTTGAACTTTAGCAAGGCCTGTGGCTGTCTCAGCAAAGAAAGCATAGTGGAATTGACAGCATAATTTTGAAGACTGTGTTAGAAAAGGCAGTACATTATCTCTGTATGTCTCGTTTTCTCTGTCTGTCTCTCTTTGTTTTTACTTATGTATCTTTCTTCCTCTCTCTCTGCCCTTCTCCTTCTCTCTCTTTTTCTCCCTCTGTACACTTTGGAGCCCTGTGTTACAGCAAAAGTCCTGTTGATAAATGACAGTTTGGGGAGGGGAGCACAGAGGAGACTAGGAAGTCAGGATTATTCAGTCAAAAAAGAGTTTCAGTCTTTTGACATCAATCAATAAGTATGTCAATGAATGACCTTCAGATGACTACATCCCCAGCGATCATATGAAAGTAACAACCTGAGAAATACTCTGTATGAACCACCTGGCTGAGCCCACCCAACACTCATGCTATGAGAGTTCTAATAAAATGCTTATTGTTTTTCAAAGTCCCCACTTTTGAGGGTAGTTGGTTATGAAGTGATAGATAACTAAAATGTTATTTCTAAAAATTTAATTATACATTCATAATAATATACAATTAATATAGAGGCAAGAACATGAAAACTACAAATGTAGCATTTTGAAAATAGCTGTAACTCAGAAAGGGAGGTCAGCATAGCATGGTGGTTAAGAGCCCTTGCACTCTGGATCCAGTTAGCCTGGATTCAAGTCCCTGCAAAACCACTAGAGAATTATGTGGGGTTTGGCAAGTTGCCTCAACCCTATGCCTCAACTTCTCCATCAGTGAAATGGAGATGGAGTAATGCCATTATCTACCTCAGGTGGCTGATGAAAGGACTGATGCATTAACTTGGTAAAGCACTACAGTTGCTGTATGTAACAAACTACATTTGCATTAATTATAATAATTATTAAGTAGACAGAAAAATTTCCACAATGATTTGAGTCCTTACCTAAATTGCTTCATATATTTTTAAATGTATCATGCTTCAAATGTAAATGATAAAAATGACAGCATTTGCTATTTTAAATATGTCAGAATTAAATTTATGATAATTTAATTCACCAAGGGCTGACAAATCAATTGGGTCCTCTGGGCAAAATTTGGTCAGCCACATATTTACATGTTTTTATTCAATATTTGAGGTAAAATTACATAAAATAACATGTACTATTTTAACCACTTAAAAGTGAACAATTCAGTGGCATTCACAGTATTGTGTAACTATCACTTCAATCTAGATCCAAAACTGTCACCAACCTAAAAGGATGTTTATACACATGAGACAGGCACCCTCCATTCAAGCTTGCCTTATCCTGGTAACATGGCATTTTCTGTTAAAATCATTCTGTTGTATATTAGATATTTTTAAGACATAAAAGATATGTTTTTTTCTTAATTCTCTTGGTGTTATGTATCACATTTGTTGGTTTGCATATGTTTAATCTTCCCTGCATCCCTGAGATAAATCCCAGTTCATCATAGTGTATAATCTTTCTGATGTGCTGTTGAATTTGATTGGCTATTATTTGTTGAGAATTTTTGCATCTATGTTCATCAGAAAAGTTGGCCTACAGATTTTTTTCTGTATTTTATTTTTTATTTTTTATTTTTTTACTCCCTCTTTCTGGTTTTCATATCAACGTGATCCTTATCCCAGCCTTAAAACCCTATTTTCTAAGGCATTCAATTCTCCTTCATGTTTTGGAAGAAACATTTTAGAAAAATAGTTTAACTATTTTTTAATAAAGTACATTTTTATGTGAGTTTTTATTGCTGCTTCAATTTTGCTACTCATTATTTCTCTGCTCATGTTTCTATTTCTTCATAATCCAATCCTGATTGGTTGTACATGTCTAAAAATTTGTCTGTATACTTTAGATTTTTTAATTTTTTGGCAGGTACTTTTTTATAATAGTCTCTTATAAACCTTTGTATTTTTGTGTATCAGTTGTTATGTATCCTTTTCATCTCTTGTTTCATTTATTTGAGTCATCTCTTTTTGTAGCTATTCTAGCTGAAGCTTTTTCAATTTCTGTATTTAAAAAAAACAACTTTTCTCTTGTTGATCTTTAAATATTTTCCAAATTTTTTTTTAACTTTATATTTTTGGTGTTTCCTGACCTCTTTTATAAAAAGATGTGTTCTGAATTCTCTGTCAGAAATTTTATATATATTTATTTCTCCTACTGCATTAGGTGAGTTCTGTTGTTTTTTAGTGGTGTTGTGTTTCCTTTCATCTGTACATTGCTGTTTCCATATTTAAAGAGATATCCACATGTTCTAGCTTTTATAGGTGTATTCCTGTGTTGTTCAACCTTTACTATTTATTATTGGAATCTAATTCCTTGCCACCAGTTGCTTTTTGTTTGGGCAAGGACTTAATATTTGCCACCAGAATTTAATACTGCACCAAAACTCAATATTTGCTCTAATGTTGTTTTCCAGTCTTGGGAGACTTATTGTGAGCATCTGAACTTAAATGCTGCACTGGAACTTAAACCCAGACTTGCAGTGTTTTCTAGGTCTGGGAGAAAATTAAACAATCATGGGAACTTAATTTCAAACCTTATACTTGTTTCCCAGTCATGAAAAATCTCCACATGACTACCTGGGAATTGTAAAAAAATCTTGTCAAACATTCAGACCTTCCTTTAGATCTTGCCCCCTGCAGTGCTATCCTTCTGGTCAAACTTCTCAGTGTGGCATCCCTGTAGCTAGGTACACAAAGCAGATGCCAAGATCTGTGTGCCACTCACTGTGATGACTACTCTCACTTTTGTCTCCAATTTACCCCAGGTGGTTCAGCCCTCTGAACACTCTTCATACCTCCTGTGGGGTGGGACAAACGTGGGCTTTCCCCCCAAATTTACAGACCCATGAAGAAATTAAATGTCCACTTGAAATTTCCTCCTCCCATTTCAATAACTGCAGGTGAAAGGAAGTTATCTCACAGTGGTGTCATTTTGGTGTGTGGAAGGGGAGTGGCACAGTCCAAAAAAATTATTCATCTTACCAATCATAAGTTTTCTCAGGTCCGTGAGTCTTGAGTTTTTCTCCTTCTTTCTTGAGATCTGGTGAATTCAGAGTGGCATTTGTGTATTTGGATAGCTACTAGTTATACTTTTGTGGGGGAATTGATGTTGGGTTTTTACAATTTTATTGTTTTGTTGACATCACAAAGTGTCAACAAATTGACACTTGATATGGTTGAAATAGTTTTATGAGTTTGCAAACCATTATGTTTTTAGAATTTGATGTCTACCAAATATTAAATGAGTTGGACATTTCTCACTTAAATGTTTCGTATAGTTATCGGGTTGTGTGCTTTTTCTAGTAAATAATTATTATATACTGAAGCTATATGTTTCTAACACAAAATTTATAATTTCTATTCTAAAATGCATCTCAGAATATAGGGACAATATAACTATATATATGACAACTTCAAAATTTTATTTTAAAAGTATACATAAACTATATTATTTTATGTGGTATTGCATCTTTATAATGAAGACAATTTTTTCTCTGGAGGAAATGGAAGAATTTGCCCAGAGCTCTGACGAAGACGGTGTTGTGTTTTCTCTGGAGTCAGTTGTGCAAAACCTTACAGAAGAAAAACCTGATCTTATCACTTCAGCCCTGGCTCAGATTCCACAAAAAGTCAGTACAACCTCCAATCCTTATAAGAAACTAGTCACACAATGGAGAAAGTATGGCTTTCCACCTGGAACTTGAATCTCATTTTTCAATTGCAAAACAGGCACTAGATTTATGTAACAATTTGGAAAGCATTATGGTAGTGTATGTGGGCACAACTGATTATTTGTCTAGTGATCTTTGCTATTACTTTAGTAACACATCTCTTGGTTGTCATTTGTTAATAATAAAATAAAAATAAAGCATTAATTCCCTATTTCACGTTGCAGGATTTGAAATCTTAAGACCTATTCTGATGACTCCATAGGAAACTTCTTAAGTATACTAGCTCAAAGGAACATAAACATTGGGGGATGATATAAGAAAGATAGAGAAGAATCATGCTCAATATTATCCTCAACATATTTTATTGTATAGGAACTCTATTCAGTGTATTTGAACATAAAAGTAGAAGCTTAGATTTATGTAGTCTTTCTAATGAACTGGAGTTTTCTATAGTTACAAGGCAATTATGATTTTAATATTACAGTCTAACAACCTGCATGTAACACTTTATGATATTCAATTAATTTTATTACTGTAATTCTAGTTTTCCTCTCTTTAGTTAGTGCTATTTATACACTAACCTAGAGGGTTATTTTTTAAAATTTTATGTTTAAATTTCAAAACACTCAATAAAAGCCAGTATGCTAATTAGGAACGTGAAATTAGTTTTGATTATGAGATTCTCTTTTTGGGAGTTCAGAATATCTATGTAATCCTTTGTTTTCAAGTGTAAGATTTTCATATAGGTTTCCAGAAAGAAAAAAGTATGGACTTAAGGTACAAATATAAGCAAAATTCAACCTTGAACAATGAAGTATAGATAACTTCTGTCTCTTTCTTTTTTGATTAAAAATAAATGAAATAAAGGAGAGAATGAAGCATAAAGAGAAAAGACAACCAAATATCCAAAACCAGACAAAAGCCAAAGCAATGTTTGTCTCTGGGAAACTGTAAATTTGATAATAGAGCTAGAATGGCCAAGTGATTTACATTTACACAGCAGTTGTGTGTCCACAAGAATATTTAACTTCCATATGCTGAAAAATTATCCAAGACTGCTTTTTTTTTGTTATTTATATAATCTCCTAGATGTTTTGAGTTTGCAGTAAACAAAATAATAAATGGTATACTTAATAGTTGAATAGTGCACATTCTTTTAAAAGGTGACTGTCAACAATCCTGTTTCTTTCACTGATTACAAAGGACCCTTACATATCCCTGTCTCAAATGTCATCTGAAATAGAGTGAATTGTATGAATTATAATGCTCTGAAAACTCAAAATGCTATTATATTGTGGTTTAACTTGTGAAATGCATACATTTTCTTCCTCAGGTTTTATGGAGATTCCAAGGAAAGAAACCAACTACATTAGGAGCCAATACTCAGCTCTATGTTTGGATATCCCAGAGTGATCTTCATGGTAAGATTATGACAAAGTAAAATAAGGAATTTCATGATGGAAAAATTGAATTACTGTTTAACAGCTAATAAGTTTAACAAAAATTTAAAATGTATAGTTTGTTACTTTAATTTTAATTAAATAATTAAATAATTGGTAGTTAATTTTTTTGATTCTTACTTCCTATTTTTAAAGTAAGTTTCAAGCAATGCAGAAATATTTTTTTTCAAATGAATACATATGGCTCATTTTATTCAATACTTATACTTACAGAATATATGCAAATCAGCCTTTCCAATGATTAATATTAGTATTTAAGACTGATAAACTTTTGAAAGGGCAGTTAAAGGTTATAGTCTACTATTTTCTAACTTCAGAAATACTTTTGTTTGAAAGCTAGAAGATAAAGTTTCAAGGAGATTAAGTCCCAATATTCCTATTTCAAATCTCTCAGCTTGTGCAGGCAGGGCAGGTAAACATGAAGTTTTTAAGGATAGAAGGGTCCTCAAAGATAGTAGAGTATGTCTGCTACACAATAGGTCCTCAGGTTAGGTTTGATGAATAAATGGAATGAAAGAATGGATAAATACAGTTGGGGAGTTCAATATTTTTAAATGAACTCCTATAAGGCAATATTTTTGCAATAGTAATTATTTATATGTGTTATGTTTATTTTTAAAGAATACAATTAAAATGAAATGATTAATCTGTCATTGTTTGCATAAATTGAATGTATAAGAAAAACATACATACATAATAAAATATATAGATAATAAAATCTGGAAACATAAAAACATTCCCTTTTTACTTCTGAAGAAACTAAAAGTTCAAAGAAGATAACAATACACACAATAATGACAAAAAATAGGAAGCAATAAATTATTTTTATGAGTGCAAGATTCATATTTCTCTCTTCCCAAGGATTATTCCATTAATAATAAACTTTTACTAGAAGTTTTGTACATGCTCACTGCAGCAATCACAGATAAGAAAAAGGAAAAAAACTACTTAAAAGACAAATGCTCAGAAATTACAAATTTAATATTTTGTACATATTTTTTGCTAAAACAAGACCATAGTATGTTTGTGTGTATGTATAATTTAACTGATCTTTTTTCCTCACTAGCTATAACAAAATACATCTTTGCACATCCACGTACTTCTGTATCTATTGCCACCTTCAATGGTCACATATTATTTCATCCAATGGATGCAACTGAAATTTATTTATAGGATTCATTCTATGGGTTCTTTTCAAAATAAGTGTTGTGAAAAATAAAGTGCATGTATCTTTATTTCCTAAGGGTATTTTAGTATAATGGAATTGATGGGTAAAGGGCATACACATTTTTTAAATGTAGTACTTACCACCAAATTATCTATTTGAAAAGTAATCAGCAACTTAAACTTTAAGCAGGAGTATAAAACATCCTCACAAATATTGTGGATAGAAAACTGTTTCATTCCTCTTCAATTTAAATTCTTATGCCAGAAATGGGAAGGAATTTTTCCTATGTACATAAGTAACTTGTAGATCTGGAAAAAAGTACTTTGCCCAATTTTAGAGTTTTTGATGATTTGATTTGAAAGAATTCCCCATAAAATGAAAATGTACTTCTCATCTAATGTGTATATATACATATAATTTTTCATCTAATGTGTATATATAACTGATAAATATATAACAGATTATATCTGTAATACATATGGTATATGTATCAGTAATATTTATATACATATATATCATATGATATATAATAAACAATATAGGCCGGATATGGTCGCTCATGCCTGTAATCCCAGCACTTTGGGAGGCCAAGGCGAGCAGATCACTTGAGGTCAGGAGTTCCAGACCAGCCTGGCCAACATAGTGAAACCCACCCTCTATTAAAAATAGAAAAAGTAGCCGGGCATGCTGGCATCTGCCTGTAATCCCATCTACTTGGAAAGCTGAGGGAGGAGAATTGCTTGAACCTGGGAGGCAGATGTTGCCATAAGCCAAGATTGTGCCATGGACACCAGCCTGGGGGCAAAGAAGGGAGACTCTGACTCAAAAATATATATATATATAATGAATTCCCTATAAAATGAAAACATACTTTTCATCTCTCTCTCTCTCTATATATATATATACATAATATAGTTAACATTTTTCAAGTAAGCTCTCTTTTGTTAATTTTTTTCGGAAACAGAGGCAGTTTTAATTTTTAGTTTGCTAAATCAACCTTCAGAATGTCTGCTTATGAGGTCATTCTTAGGAAGGCCTTTGTCAACATAAAATGTACCTGTAAAATAAGCATTTGTGTTTTCTTCTGGTACTTTACTCATTTGCATATGTAAAAATTTCAATCTGTATTCCATCAGGAACTCATGTTTGTGCCATAAAATTTCATTAGTTTTCCTCAAACACCAGGTATTTTTCATGTTAGACCTAAAACCATAAAAACCCTAGAAGAAAACCTAGGCAATACCATTCAGGACATAGGCATGGGCAAGGACTTCATGTCTAAAACACCAAAAGCAATGGCAATGAAAGCCAAAATTGACAAATGGGATCTAATTAAACTAAAGAGCTACTGCACAGCAAAAGAAACCACCATCACAGTGAACAGGCAACCTACAGAATGGGAGAAAATTTTTGCAACCTACTCATCTGACAAAGGGCTAATATCCAGAATCTACAATGAACTCAAACAAATTTACAAGAAAAAAACAAACAACCCCATCAAAAAGTGGGAGAAGGATATTGTGTCCAGAATTGGTGGGTTCTTGGTCTCACTGACTTCAAGAATGAAGCCGCGAACCCTTGCGGTGAGTGTTACAGCTCTTAAGATGGCGCGTCTGGAGTTTGTTCCTTCTGATGTTTGGATGTGTTCGGAGTTTCTTCCTTCTGGTGGGTTTGTGGTCTCGCTGGCTCAGGAGTGAAGCTGCAGACCTTCACGGTGAGTGTTACAGCTCTTAAGGCGGCACGTCTGGAGTTGTTCGTTCCTCCTGGTGGGCTCGTGGTCTCGCTGGCTTCAGGAGTGAAGTTGCAGATCTTCGTGGTGAGTGTTACAGCTCATAAAAGCAGCATGGACCCAAAGAGTAAGCAGTAGCAAGATTTATTGCAAAGAGCGAAAGAACAAAGCTTCCACGGTGTGGAAGGGGACCCGAGCAGGTTGCCAATGCTGGCTGGGGCAGCCTACTTTTATTCTCTTATCTGGCCCCACCCACATCCTGCTGATTGGTAGAGCCTAGTGGCCTGTTTTGACAGGGCACTGACTGGTGCGTTTACAATCCCTGAGCTAGATACAAAAGTTCTCTACATCCCCATCAGATTAGTTAGATACGGAGTACCGACACAAAGGTTCTCCAAGGCCCCACCAGAACAGCTAGATACAGAGTGTCTATTGGTGCATTCACAAACCTTGAGCTAAATACAGGGTGCTGATTGGT
Source organism: Pongo pygmaeus (assembly GCF_028885625.2). NCBI lineage: Eukaryota > Metazoa > Chordata > Mammalia > Primates > Hominidae > Pongo > Pongo pygmaeus. The sequence continues at coordinate 81,629,855 of NC_072376.2, forward strand.
GTGTTTACAAACCTTGAGCTAGATACAGAGTGCCGATTGGTGTATTTACAATCCCCGAGCTAGATATAAAGGTTCTCCACCAGAGCAGCTAGATACAGAGTGTCTAGCTCTGTATTGGTGCACTCACAAACCCTGAGCTAGACACAGGGTGCTGATTGGTGTGTTTACGATCCCTGAGCTAGACATAAAGGTTCTCCAAGGCCCCACCAGAGCAGCTAGATACAGAGTGTTGATTGGTGCACTCACAAACCCTGAGCTAGACACAGGGTGCTGATTCATGTGTTTACAAACCTTGAGCTAGATACAGAGTGCCGATTGGTGTGTTTACAATCCCTGAGCTAGACATAAAGACTCTCCACGTCCCCACCAGACTCAGAAGCCCAGCTGGCTTCACCTAGTGGATCCCGCACTGGGGCTGCAGGTGGAGCTGCCTGCCAGTCCTGCGCCATGCGCTCGCACTCCTCAGCACTTGGGTGGTGGAGGAGACTGGGTGCCATGGAGCAGGGGGTGGCGCTCGTCGGGGAGACTCGGGCTGCACAGAAACCCACGGAGGTGGGGGAAGGCTCAGGCATGGTGGGCTGCAGTCCTGAAGCCTGCCCCCGCAGGAAGGCAGCTAAGGCCCAGGGAGAAATTGAGCACAGCGCTGGTGGGCTGGCACTGCTGGGGGACCCAGTACACCCTCCGCAGCCGCTGGCCCGGGTGCTAAGTCCCTCATTGCCTGGGGCCAGCAGGGCCCGCCGGCTGCTCCGAGTGCCGGGCCGCCAAGCCCACGCCCACCCGGAACTCCAGCTGGCCCGCAAGCGCGGCACACAGCCTCTGTTCCACTCGCGCCTCTCCCTCCACACCTCCCCGCAAGCTGAGGGAGTGGGCTCAGGCCTTGGCCAGCCCAGAAAGGGGCTCCCACAGTGCAGCAGTGGGCTGAAGGGCTCCTTAAGTGCTGCCAAAGTGGGAACCCAGGTAGAGGAGGCGCCAAGAGTGAGCGAGGGCTGTGAGGACTGCCAGCACACTGTCACCTGTCAATATGAACAGACACTTCTCAAAAGAAGACATTTATGCAGCCAAAAACACATGAAAAAATGCTCATTATCACTGGCCATCGGAGAAATGCAAATCAAAACCACAATGAGTTACCATCTCACACCAGTTAGAATGGCGATCATTAAAATGTCAGGAAACAACAGGAGCTGGAGAGGATGTGGAGAAATAGGAACAATTTTACACTGTTGGTGGGACTGTAAACTAGTTCAACCATTGTGGAAGTCAGTGTGGCGATTCCTCAGGGATCTAGAACTAGAAATACCATTTGACCCAGCCATCCCACTACTGGGTGTATACCTAAAGGACTATAAATCATGCTGCTCTAAAGACACATGCACACGTATGTTTATTGCGGCACTATTCACAATAGCAAAGACTTGGAACCAACCCAAACGTCCAACAATGATAGACTGGATTAAGAAAATGTGGCACATATACACCATGGAATACTATGCAGCCATAAAAAAGGATGAGTTCATGTCCTTTGTAGGGACATGGATGAAGCTGGAAACTATCATTCTCAGCAAACTATCGCAAGGACAAAAAACCAAACACTGCATGTTCTCACTCATAGGTGGGAATTGAACAATGAGAACACATGGACACAGGAAGGGGAACATCACACACACACAGGGGCCTGTTGTGGGGTGGCGGGAGAGGGGAGGGATAGCATTAGGAGATATACCTAATGCTAATTGACGAGTTAATGGGTGCAGCACACCAGCATGGCACATGTATACATATGTAACTAACCCGCACATTGTGCACATGTACCCTAAAACTTAAAGTATAATAATAATAAAATAAAATAAAAATAAGACAAAAGCTAAGTGCCAGTGAGGGTATGAAGAAAAGGGAACCTTCACAGACTCTCAGTTGGGAATGTAAATTGGTACAACCACTCTGGAAAACAGTATGATGACTCCTCAAAAAATTAAAAGTAGGAGTATGACATGATCCAGGAATCCTACTCTGGGTATATGTCCAAAAGAATGGAAATCAGTGTCTTCAAAAGATATTGCACTCTCATGTTCATTGCAGCACTATGAGTAATAGCCCAGGCATGGAAACAACCCAAGTGTTTGTCAACTGCTTCATAAAGACTATATGATGATATATATACTGGACTATTATTTAGCAAAAGAAAAAAAGAAATCCTACCACAAAAGAAATCCTTGCAATAATGTGATGAAACTTGAGGGTATTGTGCTAAGTGAAATAAATCAGACAAAGAAAGACAAAAATAAAAAAATAAATAAATAAAATAAATAAAAATAAAAAATAATAAATTGTCTCTACAAAAAACTTTTTAAAAAATTAGCCTAGTGTGGTGGTGCTCCTGTAATCCTAGCTACTCAGCAGGCTGAGGTGGGAGGATCCCTCGGGCCTAGGAGACGGAGGTTACCATAAGCCTCAGTGTCACCACTGCATTTCAGCCTGGGCAACAGAGAGAGCTTGTTTCAAAACAAAACAAAAGGATTGCCAAACCCAAACATAAAGCTTTTAGAGGAAAACAGGAGCCGTCTCCCTTGATTACTTGGCAGCAGGCAAAGCTTTCTTAGACAGATTACAGAAAAACCATAAAAGAAAAAATAATAAAATAATAAATTAGACTTCATAAACAAACAAATGACAACAGCAAAAACTCCCACTCACAAGACACTGTAGAAACAATCCAAGCATCCATCAATTCGAGAATGAATAAACAAACGGAGGTGCAGAATATGCAGTATACTCACATACATCTGTGACATGCAATAATACAGATGAATCCAAAACATGTTAGGCTGAGTGGAAACTAGCCACAAAAGAGTACATACTGCATGCATAATTTCATATATAAGATATTCTAAAACAATCTCCTCTGGGAAGCAAGGGCTGAGTTGGGCTGGGAAGAGGCATGAAGGGACATTTTTGTGGTGATAATAATGTCTTAGGGAGTTTGGGTTTATAGAGGTGTAAGCATTTGTTGAAACTCAAAAAATGTATAGTGAAGATATATGTATTTCATTGTATGTAAATTTTGTAATAAAATACTGAAAAATATACTCTAGTCAATTATATATATATACTGACTATAAGTAAAAAAAGCACATCTCTTCCTAGATTTTATTGTTAAATTGAATGAATAAGAATTGTATATCTTTCTTACCTGGTTATTGTGAGTAGTCATGCAATGATTCTTAGAATATTTGGTAAAATTATTCTCATCATAAAGAGATTCTCAGTAAATGTTTGCTACTATTACTGTTTTTTCTTGTATTTTGATTTTAGAATTTAAGAAGTGTCAACATTTTACTTCGAGGCATTGTATTGAATGGTTTGAGGCATTTAGCGTTGAAATAATTAGAGACTGATAGACAAATAATAAGGATGGATGTAAGTATATGCTTACCAAGTTAAAACTACAAAGTGCTAATGTGTAGCACTGTAGCAATAGCAACGTAGGTAACTTCTGCTCTTGTTATTTAAAAATCACAGTGGGACCATTGTGCTTTTCAGACGGTGACATTAATCTTGATTTAAGTTTTTAATACAATTGTAAAAAACTATAATCAAGAAGTTACATAATACAAAGAACCAGTACAATGCATGTCATTTCATATACATTCAATATGTGTTAATTATTCAAAAATTATCTTTATTTTTCAACACCAGAATGAGTTTATTAAAATTAATTAATATTAAAAACATAATAGTAAATATTAAAATTATTTAATTTTTATTAATATAACTATTGATAAAATAGCATAACTAAAATTATTGTGTGTACTGAAATAATTTAAAAACAACATATTTCTGGTTTCAGACATTTTGGCTGTTAACGAGAAATATTCCAATTTATCCCTTCCAAGTCCATTATTTTACAATTATTTCAAATAAGACAAAAGCAACCACAACTACAATAGCAAAGAGTATGGTCACATTTATACTAGTATCGTATTTTTTCAATTGTTTTAAACAGGTAAATTTGAAAGGCGTAGTGGTCTACACTTCATCAGTAATGGGATTAAAAATATTAGCGTCAAAATTATATCCTTACAATTAAATAGAAGAGGAACTAGTGATTGATTATGTCATGCCAATTTACTGAAAATAAAGCATTTTGGGAGTGTTTTAAAAACAATAAAAAAATTGAGTAACTAATGTGAGGTGATTGACACGCTTATCTGCTTCATTATAGTAACCTTTTCACTATCTATTTGTATTTGATAATATCGCCTCGTATACCTTAAATATACCAAATAAAATTTATCCAGAAAAATAACATTTGATGAGCTCTCATGCTGAAACACTGGCATAAACATGCTGAAAATTAGTTTATACTCTAATAATATTTATGCTTCCCTGCTTCAACTTTGTTCTCAGTCTTCCTTATAATGTATTGCTGCCATCTTCAGCAATTCCTCTTATTTCATTTTTGACTATTTTAAAACGTATGCACTAACCTAGAACCTTGATAAATATTTCCACTAAAACCACCAAAGAGAAGTATAGGCGACACTCCAGTATGAAATGTGTTACCACTTCATGATAAAGACTGGGGATTTTTTCCCATAGAAAATGCAGTCACTGGAAATAAAAGATGTGCTGTTATTTTTCAGTTGCAATTGAAATATCCCTACATAAGGAGAAACGGTATGTATAATGATTGAATTAGGAGACAGACAACCTAGAAAATTATTGAACTTTTATTGTTTAAGAGGTAACTACAGTTGAAATAGAAATAAAGATAGTTTGTTTCTGGCCATAAAGAATGTAACTGTGTATAAAAAAATGGTAACTGTTGTAGTTTATTGTAATTTTCCCCAGGACTGGAACATAAATATAAACCTGTTAGATTTTAGTTTTGAGTTTTTAAATAATAAATGGTGAATCTGTTTGTTTTCTGTTGAAGAATTTTCATCAGGATTGGCTGTTAGCCATGTTTTCAATCTTTGTTCCTCAGAGTCTCGCCAAGGCCATTCTGGACTACCCACTATACAGCGAAGTATTGGTACAAAGGTATCTGATTTCCTGTCATCAAATTTCCATGTAATCATTTATATAAAGAAAATACTTTATTCTGAGTCAAATTCAAGTTAAAGCATATTTGTTAGAATTCTAAAAAGACTGAGAACCCTGCTAAATGTCTTCTACATAGCAGACAAAGAAATGAGGATAAGACAGGTTAATTAATGAGAACTACTAGAAGTCTGAAGTAACTAGAACAACTATATTTCCTGGACTTATTTTTACATTAAATCAGTTTAAATGCAATCATAATATTTCATACATAGTGACTTAAACAATTGAGATAATAAATGAAAAATTCAAGTATTTAATTGTTAGTCATCATTCTAGTGTGAAGAAGAGTAACAAATTAATAATGGTGCACACTTTTAAAATTAATATGTGTACTATACTTACTCTCATCTTCCAAATTTATTATTAAGCTTTTTTTATTTTTAAAATAATTAAATGGGAGACAGTTTACTTATATTCACTTGTTCCATAGTTAGAGTCTGACATCTTTTGATTTACAAAGAAAGCAAATCTATGCAATCCTTTCTGTATGAGAAATAAATTAATTCTGCTTAGGAATTACATATAAAGAGAAAAAATTTCAAGTGGCATTTTTCACATATATCCATAATATTATCACTATTGTTAGCATAGACATTTTTAGATGTGGGAAAGAATGATTGACATCTTATAAATAATAGTGCTGTTGAAAAAATTTCTAAAATGTAATGATGTTAAATTTTATTCAAGGCTGTTAAGTCTTTGATGATATACTCCAAAGCATTGAAAGCAGTGTTTAATGTGGTTGTCTATAGTTAAGCCATTTGGTACATGCCTAGTAACAAAATGAGGTACTGATTTTGGAATTACCAGGAAATCTTCATAAACTAGTGTATAATTTACAAGTTTTTAAAATTTATTTTTTATGTGGGTGTTAAAAATAACTTCAGGTTTGCAGACAAAAAGTAGTATAGGTAATTATAAAAAGCTATATAGAATATAAAAATAAAGAGTATTTCATAAGTATTCAAAGATCATAGTTGTGTTGTACATATTAGAAAGTTAGTCATTACTATATTTTAGGGGTTGGAGCATCTGAACTTCTCTCCTTGCTTGATTTTTCCTCTCTTTCTTCTTCTTCTTCCTTTTGTTTTTTATTTGGAGCAGTCTCACTCTGCCTTTCTGGTTAGAGTGCAGAAGTGTGATCATAGCTCACTGTAACCTTAAACTCCTAGGCTCCATCAATCCTCCTGCCTCAGCCTCGAGAATAGCTAAGACTACAGGCATGCAACTCTGCACACTTCTATTTATTATTATTATTATTATTATTATTATTATTTATTTTTATTTATTTATTTTTTTTTAGAGACAGGGTCTCCGTATGTTGCCCAGGCTGGTCTCAAACTCCTGTGCTCAAGGAATGCTTTGACTTCAGCCTCTCAAAGTCTTGGGATTACAGGCATGAGCCAGCACACCTGGCCTTGACTCTTTCTTATATCCTCTTCTTCTTCAAGTGGGTGATAGTGTAAATACATGGGTTAGAAGTGGAGTCTTTTGGGGGCACATTTTATACTGGACATGGTCCACCTTAAGGGCAGGATCCAATCCCCTTCCTTTCTGTTACACTTTCCTTTCAGACATTGGCAATGTCTAGTCTATCAAGCCAGGTTGGTTTTTCTATTTCTCTAAATCTACCTGGCTGAGTGGGTGCCTAGACTCAAGGTGGGGAAACTTGAGCTTTCTTTCTCTGAATAGTCCCCTGAACAACACACTGAATAGGTCTATTTCAAAATTAGGGAAAGTAAAAAGGCTCAGATTACATGGGAAGTCTAAACTCCATATACATTTTGGATTTTTTTGTTTTATTTTTAATTAATTAATTAATTTATTATTATTATACTTTAGGTTTTAGGGTACATGTGCACAATGTGCAGATTAGTTACATACGTATACATGTGCCATGCTGGTGCGCTGCACCCACTAACTCGTCATGTAGCATTAGGTATATCTCCCAATGCTATCCCTCCCCCCTCCCCCCACCCCACAACAGTCCCCAGAATGTGATGTTCCCCTTCCTGTGTCCATGTGTTCTCATTGTTCAATTCCCACCTAAGAGTGAGAATATGCGGTGTTTGGTTTTTTGTTCTTGCGATAGTTTACTGAGAATGATGATTTCCAATTTCATCCATGTCCTTACAAAGGACATGAACTCATCATTTTTTATGGCTGCATAGTATTCTATGGTGTATATGTGCCACATTTTCTTAATCCAGTATATCATTGTTGGACATTTGGGTTGGTTCCAAGTCTTTGCTATTGTCAATACCTACTTATTGTTATTGTGCTAGTGTAGTTATCCATCAATATATAACTCCTTTCTGATAACATTTGTAGTGTGTAGAGTGCCTCAGGAATCCTGTAAACAAAGGGATCAAATGACAGGGTAGAATTTGGTGATATCTGTTACCTGCCTCAAAGACCATGATAATACCAGAATGCCACATTGCACTTCTTCATTATATATCCTTTCTGATCATAATGGTCATGCCAAAGTACTGTTAATCAAAAACACTCTTACCATTTTATTATCTGTCATATACATTGTTTTTAAACTGACATCTGAGGTGAATTCAAGTTATCCTAAAAGCTAACTTTTCAGGCAGGAAATTTTTATCCTTTAACCCTTTACAGAGTTTAAGTCTCTTTTCAGTAGTTTTCCATCACTCAGGCAATTTATATAACCTTCGGTGAGAAGTGCACAAAGGCTGTTGGGCAATCACTTTGACCCTTTCCTCTGTGATGTTACTGACCATTGACCCCAGAGACAACAATGCAATGCTATTTTCTCCAGATCTCTGGGAAAGTTTTCATTTCCTATGAAGAAATAATCTGCTGTGTCACAAAAGAGCAATAACACAGCCAACATTATTTAAAGAATTGCTACAAGAAACTAAGGAGAAAAAATCAAGTATCAGCCAGAATTGTTAGCGGAGTGGCTATAGTAAAACATGCATGAAACTTTCCATCATAACCATTTCTAAGTAAACAGAGAATGCTAGATATATTCACAATGCTATGCAATCAATCTTCAGAATTTTTTTCTTCTAAAACGAAAACTCTGTACCCACTATACAACAACTTTCTATTTTATGCTCTCCTTTTTACCTGCTAATCACTTTCTTTTTCTATGAATTTCACAGTTTAAATACCTTATATGAGTGGATTATAGTGTTTGTCTTTTTTGATTTATTTACTTAGTCTAATGACATCAAGTTTCATCTACATTGTAGCATGTGTCACAATTCCTTTTTTTAAGGCTGAGTAAAATTTTGTTTTGTGTATATAACATATAGTAGTTATAGTTGTTATATATTCATTCCTTGATAGACACTTGGGTTGTTTCCAGCTCTTAGCTTTTGTAATAGTGCCGTTATGGACATAGATGTGCAAATATCTCTTTGACATCCTGATTTTCATTCTTATTAATACAATTCAGAAGTGGAATTTCTGTATCACATGTTAATTCTCTTTTTAACATTTTTTGAGAAACCTCCATACTGATTTCTAATAGTGCCAGTTTTTTAAAGACAACATCACTCAGTTCCTTTGGAAAGACTTATGTTATACAACATCAATTTTCTCTATTATTAATCTATAGTTATGTAAGTGTATGCATGTGCATGTGTGTGTGTGTGTATTTGATTGAGTATATATAGTAAGAAATTAGTATCTTTACACAGTAGTGAGGGAAAGATACGGTTAACAATATGGAAACCAAGCTCTTAATTTATAATATTGTAATCACTAATATAGATTCTTAGGAAGACTACCACTGTTAACTTCTCTTTAATTTTATATTGTTATTGTTCTCCTAAGTAACTTGTTTTTATTTCAGGGAGGTTTTCTAAATCATTACTTTAGTGTAGTCATAATTTCATTTCCCTGATTATGCCACTAAGGAAAAGTTACTTATGATTGGGAAGATATTATATATTTCTCTCAACTGTATAATTATTTATAGCCTATCTTAAAATTTGTCAGAATTTCCCAAACCTTCCTTCTAAATCACTCCTTCATCACATAAGGTAAGAATTGCTGACATCCTGAAGTCTGGTGCATGGTTTTGAATTTCTGTGAACTCGTCCTCAAAATCCTACTGATAATCCAGAAGTAAACATGTATAGTTACATATTTCTGGGTTTGTTTATGGGTGACACCTGTTACTCTGATATCTTACTATAAAACTGGCATCCTCATGGAATGTGTTATGTACAACTGGCTTCGAGGGACTCTCATCATCACCTCACCATGTCCTATGGGGAGGATGTGCACTTCAGTGGGAGTGGTCCACCAGGCATTTCTCCAGAAAAGATCTGGTCACTCTGTTGAGCAGCTCACTTTACGCTTCAGAAAACTCCTGCTAAAGACTTGTTTTCCTGGATTTGTTTGAGAATTATTCTTACTTGTGATCCTTTCTACTTACAAGTTTTGAAATTCAATTTCTTTCTGTAAACGAGTAATTCCCATGTTACTTGATGTACTTTCTCACCAAAAAAGAAATATGGAGAAGCCAAAGTTTCCTTGTTCTCCTGTCAAAACTGTATACTCATTTTTTGTTATTCCTTGTGTTTTACATTCACCATTTGATCTTTACTTTCTGTAAAATAATGATCAAACCCTTTGAACATAAAAAGTGTACTTTCTGATATAAATCATGGATGTAAAGCTTACTTTAAAAACAACTTTTCAAAGGAAAAATATAAAAGGAAAAGCCATTCAACCTTTCACTGTGCCAAATATGTGTTGTCCAGAGCATTCTTCAAAAGTGTGATTTTAACCTTATGACATTAGTTTCAAAATGAAGGTCACTATACTAATTATATCACCCACATGAAACAAGTATTCTGTATGATTCCAGTTACTTGTGGCAACATTTAAAGTAACTTGTGTTCAACGTTTCATCTCAATGGTTTCCTGCCTAAAACCTTTTAGGGGTGGATCTTACAGTGTTGCAGTATGTCATCTCTGTTTAAAGGTTAATAACTAACATGGAAAGTTCATTCTCTTTCTGTGATATCCTTATGGAAATTATGCAAGCATGTTGTGAGAAAATTGGAAAAGAATGAAGAAGTAAGAGTCACTGCATACACAGATATCCTGTTTAACACTTTATGCTTTTATTCTAGTCTTTATTCCTATAACTAAATGTATATTATTTTGTATACATTTGGAAAATTGTAACCCACCATATATTTCTTGTATTATTCTACAAGAACAAGGTGATCTTACATTTATTTTCTTTGCTCCTCTGTTTCCAATTAAACATCTATAATGGCTGTTTTAGTGTTATCAAAGATTCTTTGATAAAACAATTGTAATATTGTGATATGTATATGTTATTTATTATTTCTTAATATTGGGTATTTAGGATACTTCCAATATTTATTTTTGTAAATAACTGCTATAAGTGTTAATTTTGCTTCTCTACCTTTTTTCTCTGTATAGTTTTATATGATATCTTATATATCCAAAAGGTATAAGTATTTTTAACACTCTAGATGCAATTTGCCAAATGCCATTTTCTTTTATAAAAAAGGAAAATATTATCTAAGCATTGAATGTTTAATGGAAAAGCAAGTAATTTTGACACACAAAAATATTTTTAACATAGAATAAGAAGACAGACTTCACAATCTTTGACTTCAGTTCAACTATTTTTCATCATTAAAGTGCTATTCATCCTTCTCTTTACCTTTTTTCCTCAACCTCTTTCCGCTCCTCCTACTGACACTATCATTTTCCCTTTGTATGAATTGGGAAATCATTCAAGTATAAGGATATATTACATAGAACATTCACTAATACTGCCTCAGACTTTGGACCTGTGAAAGTCATCATACCATACATAGCCTAAACAGTATACAGTCAAAATAGATACAAGATTTCAACAATTTAAAAACATTTCAGTTTTATGTCACTGCTAATATACAGGTAGACAAAAAGAATTTTTTAAAAGATCATATAACAGGGCAGTAAAGATTTGTTGATTTCTACATGTCTTAAAAATGTGATTTGAATTCGAAATATTTAAAGTTATTTTCTTACTTTCCTTTCTAAGAAATATTATCCTATATGCTGACAGAATTATTTTGGAATTCAAAACTCAGGACAGTTTTCAGTTACAAGTGGTAAAATTATTTGATCTTTATAATTTATGCAGTGTACATTTTCTCTGTTTTTCTCTGTCAGGCAGGTATGATGTCAAGAACCACGTTTTCCAAGGAAGCTTTACTGAAGTGTTTTATCGGTTTGGCATACAGCATAAATCACCAGCTCTGATAAGGTAAACCATCACTTTTATTCTATAAGATATACAACTCTGTGATCTCAGATGATAATTTAATTATGGGGTGAGGGCAAGTCAACATTGGATATGGCTGTAATTATTGGAAGGGCAACACATTTACATTGTTGAGAACGAGTGTACCTTTTAAGTTAGAACACTGGTGAAGAGCTTCAATCCTTGAAGGATAATTTCAGCATTTCATCTTTTTTATCTTATTGCAAAATGGTGTACATTTTGCATGTCTTAAATGCTTTTTCTTTCCATAGGTTTGCCCGTTCTGCAAGTCAGTCCAGGCATTGCATCTTAAATGGTTTTTCTTCCTTCTTCTTTAAGGAAGTTTAATAATATATCTTTCTAGCTCAACTTTTTCTCTGGCTCTCCAATGCCCTTGGCAGAATTTCTGATTCCAAATTACCTCTCTAGAGAAATCTACCTCTGTATTCAACTTCTTCCTGCCAGACAAAACTTGGAGTGTTGGGAACTAAACTGTCATTACTACTCTACTTGCTTTCTTTCCATGTCTTCCTTTTCCCTTCATCTCTTGACCTATTTCTGTACGTCATTCAGGTTTTGCTTTTATTATCAACGTTGCTGGTATACTCTCTATTATCCCCATTGAAAATTTCCCTAGCATTGTGGTCTTTCCTTTTTAAAATCTTTTTCATGCAATTTTTATGGCATGTTTTTTTCTTCTATCATTCCAAATAGAACTTAAAGTGTATGAGAGGAGAAACTGTGCCTAAATTTGTTTATCTGCAAGTCCAGCAGTTACCTCTGGTGTATTTCAATCATTTTTTAAGTAGTTTTTGAGGGAATGACTTATACTGTCTTATATGTTGAATAATGAAGGCCTTAGTTTAAGTAACCCTATTGCTAATGTCTCAAAGGCATACCACTTTATTCTGTAATGATAACAAAATTCAGACATTTGTGATGGTATAAAAATATATGAGTTTCAAATTGGCAGGTTACTTTACCTCATTTCCCAAATCTCATTGCAAGCCAAAACTCTGAAGAATGAATGCAGCGTCATCCTCACCAAAAATGCAAAGGAAACATGACAGAGTAAACATAAATATATTGATCTTAGACAGGGGATTAGCAGGTTTGTAATAGGGCCCTTCAACAAAATCAAAATTTGCTAAGTTTCGGTGAGGAAATACTAAATACCCTCAAATGAACCACATTTCTGCTTTCCCCTTTGTCTCAGATAATGTAGTGAGTCTCCCAGAATGAGTAAAATAAAAAAAAAATATATTACTAGAATTTTCATGTGAATATACTTTGTAACTTTCTAAAAGGAGTTGGAATAATGCAGTCAATGATGTATAAAATGTCTAATAATTGATAAAACAAATATACTTATTTAGCCATAATATAACTTACATGAATAATTTGTGTTGTTTATATTATGTATATATACACACACACATAAACACACACATATTTATAAAAGGTACAGTGAGAGGAGACTATGTCTCTAACATTACCTAGGTGTATTCACAACCATAAATAGTTATTGAAATAACCCACCATAGAATTGAACATGTATTGTTTTTCTCTCAAAAGATGCAAAAATAACAGATGTAAATGTAAACAATTATATTAGCTCTAGAATCAAGTAATCTTAATATTAGGAAACAGCTTTCCCAGGAGTACTCAGTCTGTGTTTCTACTATTTAGCAAGCATGTCTTTAAACCTTGGTTTCCCAAGGGAATGAAATGTTTTTGAGAGAATATCTGAATTTCTAGTATCTTGAAAAACCAAGATTCAAAGACGTGCTTGCTAAATAGTAGAAACATAGACTGAGTACTCCTGGGAAAGCTGTTTCCTGATGTTAAGATTACTTGATTCTAGAGCTAATATAATTATTTACATTTACATCTGTTATTTTTGCAATAGATTTGTTAGGACTTAATAAAAAATGTATAACTATTATAAACCTCAAATTGTACTATTATTATTAGAGGTTTTTGAGTATCAGAAAGAGACAACATATTATTTACCAGTGAAATAATCCTTTAAGTAATATAAAATATATATTTTCATTTTCAATAAGGAGACTGAGGTACACAAGGTAAAACAGTTTCCTCAGCGCTACATAGATAGAAGTGCTACAAATATATGTGTACCTCATGAATTTATATCTTTATGAAAAAATTAGGGAGATGTCTGCTGAATTTTTATGATATGGAAATAAATGTATAGTAAATTGTATATCTAATTGCTCAGACATCCATATTGCTTCAATTCATAGTTGTATAACTTTCTAGAGTGTCCTGTGTGAGTGATGGCCACAGGATTCTAACAGATCCTGTAACATCAGCCTTTCCATAATGTTTGTAAAATAATCATTTGATCTCTTTATTTCATCATTTCACCTATAAAACACAATTTTCTGATTTTATATTTATATAACCTTATCTTCAAAGGCATCGTGAAAGTTAGAAGTTTATACTATCAATTAAGAACATACATAGTTCTTCACTGTAAAATTGATCCCACTTCTTCTCATTAAATGTTTGGAACCAAAAGTCAAAACAAATTACATATATATTTTGTGTTCTCCGTATATATTACACTTGAGTCCCTAATTCTGACAGAACAACAGGCATGTGGAAAGGAGGGAATTGCAGTCCTCCACTGTACTTCTCCAATAACTAACCAGGAAAGAGGCAAAAACTGTAAGCAAAGGATGATTTAAGTAGCTCAGCCAGCACCTCACCACAGGGACTGATGGCATGTGCAAGAAGTACATCAAACAATGACTTTTGTAGTTTTTTCGTAAGTTTCTTGTTCAAAACCAAATTTTTACAAAGGTTTTCATAACAATCAGCATGCTAAAGCGAACTAAATATTGCCTGAGGACTTTGTACTTTTATGTTTGAGTCCTTGTGGATAAATTGCCACCTACCTTAATAGGTAGACAAAACTGAAAACCTAACTTAGGAGTATGTGCCTGTAACAATAACTGAGTCTTGGCCAATCTCAGTGGCCATACTTCAATCATTCATACACTGTTAAGTGTTCAAACTGTGTTCAAATAAGGCAAACGCCAACCTGTAACCAATCCAGCTGTTGTGTACCTAACTTTCTATTTCTGTACATCATTTCCCTTTTTTGTCTATAAATCTTCTTCTACTACGTGGCTGTGCTGGAGTCTCTGTGAATCTGCTGTGATTCCGGGGGCTGCCCAATTCTTGAATTGTTCATTGCTCAGTTAAACTCCTTTAAATTGAATTTGGCTGAATTTTTTAGTTTATCAGATGATATCAGAAGCAGGATCTGAAGTGGAGCTTCTAGAGACCCCCAGGAGCTTTTAGTGAACAAGCAAAGTATTTGCAGGGCGCACTTGTGTCCACTGGTCTCCAGAGTGGCTGGTGATTGTGGTTAAGCTCTCTGGGATTTTGGAACTCCACAGATTTGTGTTTTGAGCTCTCCAAGTTTCTTTGAGCAAATTTTTGATCCAAACTGGGTTTGGAAGTTTTCACAGAAACTGGGCTGGGTTCAGAAATAGATTTGATCTGGGAATTTACTGGCTTGGATACAGTTGGAGGCCTCTTATATCTGACTGGGGCAGAAAGGAACTGGTTAAGCAGTTATATGGCAGGGGTTACAAAATTTGGCTTTGGAAAATTTACAGAGATTTCTGTGTTCCACCCTTTGCTTTATTTTTCTTGCATGCTTAGGTAGGAAAAAAAATCACTGGCTAAGTTAATCAAGAGAAGTTGAGAGTAAAGCCAATATTTTAGGTAAAAATGGGATCCTTAAGTTCCTTCCTGCTTATACATGATGCCTGGGAGGCAGCAAAGTCTTCCGGAAATGACAAAATCTTACTAAAGGTAACTTACAGTGAAATATTCTGAATGAACAAAAATGCTTTGAAGTAGATTTAAAAATGAGGGCTCTCAGTAAAGTCCCTTTGGGCTAAGAACTGGTTTGACACTATGGGATGTTAACTGCTATTTTCTTTGGATTAATCTGTCTTACATTTATTGCTAACTGCTATGGGTGACAGGATTAGGCATGTACAAAACCATGGGACATGAGGAACTTTTTCCTCCCCAAAATGGGAAACTTGATAGCTGATGGAACCTTGTCCAGAATTCGTTCTTTCCACTGGATTGTTGGTCTCGCTGACTTCAAGAATGAAGCCACAGACCCTTGTGGTGAGTGTTATAGTTCTTAAAGATGGTGTGTCCGGAGTTTGTTCCCTCAGATATTCAGATGTGTCTGGAGTTTCTTCCTTGCATTGGGTTCAGGACTTCCGTTAGGTTCCGTTGACTTCAGGAGTGAAGCCGCAGCCCTTCACAGTGAGTGTTATAGCTCTTACAGGTGGCGCGTCTGGAGTTGTTTGCTCCTCCTGGTGGGTTCGTGGTCTTGCTGACTTCAGGAGTGAAGCCACAAACCTTCACAGTGAGTGTTACAGCTCATAAAGGTAGTGCAGACCCAAAGAGTGAGCAGCAGCAAGATTTATTGTGAAGAGCGAAAGAACAAAGCTTCTACTGTGTGGAAGGGGACCCGAGCAGGTTGTCGCTGCTGGCTCAGGTGGCCAGCTTTTATTCTCTTATTTGGCCCTGCCCACATCCTGCTGATTGGTCCATTTTACAGAGCACTGATTCGTCCATTTTACAGAGTGCTGATTGATCCGTTTTTACAGTGCTGATTGATGTGTTTACAAACCTTTAGCTAGACACAGAGCACTGATTGGTACGTTTTCACAGAGTACTGATTGGTGCATTTACAAACCTTTAGCTAGACACAGGGTGCTGATTGGAGCGTTTTTACAGAGTACTGATTGGTGTATTTACAAACCTTTAGCTAGACACAGAGCGCTGATTGGTGTGTTTACAATCCTTTAGCTAGACAGAAAATTTCTCCAAGTCCCCACTCAACCCAGGAAGTCCAGCTGGCTTCACCTCTCAGAACCACTGGAAAAAATCCACTCATGACTGAAGAGCAGCTACCTAAACTTTTGATTCAATGTCAGCTGCAATGGGTGGGTCAAGCTGTGGCCTCCTTGAACTCTTTACCTTCCCACCCTGCTACAGGCAATACTTTTCTGTCTCTGCTTTTCCTTTCCTATCTTTTCTATTACTCAGGGCAACCCTCTTGCCAAGAGACTAGTTGTTGAAACTCCTAGTCTGAGGTTGGATTAAAGATAAAAGGGCTCATCTGGGGGCAAATTTAAGTCTTGATAGTTTGATATTGGGTGATAAGCAGAGTGGCTGTCTATGTTTTATCACATTTATTTTGCTTTGACCAGAATGAAAAAAGGTAATTTTCTTTTATGATGCAGCTTGGCCCCCAGGGTGATCATGTGGCTAGCTGGGTCACCAGGGCCACTCAGGGAAAGAAAATCCAGAAATCTGGCATACTGGTGACACAGCTTTGATGACTGGAGTAACACCAGGGTCCTTGGTCTTGTGCCAGTTTAGATAAAAACACATGTGCAAATATGGAGTGTTTTTAAGGTGTGAAAAGTTTAATAGGCAAGAAAAAAGGAAGGAAGAAGAAAACAGCTCCCCTCTTCAGAGACAGAGGGAGGGGCAATTCGAACAAAGAGAAAATCCTGTGTGTGGTGGACATGTGACTACTTATATTGGGATGCTGGAAAAGGCGGTGTCTGGTTTCCATACTGCCCAGGGGATTGGTTTGACCAGGTATTCATTTTTGTAGCCTGTGAAAAACCTGGCCCTACACCGTAGGGCTTTAATATGCAAATGCAGTTCACCATGATGTTTCAAACACACGGTGTTATCTGGAGGTGGCCATGACACTTCCTACACCTGGCGACAAGAAAAAGACTGTGAGAATCACCCTGTTGAGTGAATCCATTTTCTAATGGTTGGCATTTGCATATCAAAGCTTGCCAGCCCAGCACTTTAAGCCACCTTTTCTGTTAGAAAAGAGATGGTTTGGCCTAGTGAGGTGGCTTATGCCTGTAATCCCAGCACTTTGGGAGGCTGAGGACAGCAGATCACAAGGTCAGGAGTTTGAGACCAGCCTGGCCAAGATGATGAAACCCCGTCTCTACTAAAAACACAAAAATTAGGCGGGCATGGTGGCAAGCACCTGTAGTCCCAGCTACTCAGGTGGCTAAGGCAGAAGAATAGCTTGAACCCGGGAGGTGGAGATAGTGCTACTGCACTCCATCCTGGGTGACAGAGTGAGACTCTGTGTCAAAAAAAAAGAAAAAAGAAAAGAGATAGTTTGGGGGTTGTTTCTGTTTTTTGTTTGTTTGTTTGTTTTTTGTTTGTTTGTCTGTTTTTGGAGGATTTTCGCTCTGTCTCCCAGGGTATAGTAGTGCAGTGACCCGATCTTGGCTCACTGCAACTTCCGCCTCCCGGGTTCAAGAGATTCTCCTGCCTCAGCCTCCATAGTACCTGGGACTATAGTTGCCTGCCACCATGTCAGGCTAATTTTTGTATTTTTGGTAGAGACGGGGTTTCACCATATTGGCCAGGTAGGTCTCAAAATCCTGACCTTGTGATCCACCTGTCTTGGCCTCCCAAAGTGCTGGGATTACAGGCGTGAGCCACCATGCCTGGCCTGGGGGTTGTTTCTTATTAAAGGAAAGTTTCCACTGAGAACCTTTACCCTTACTATCTTCCTAAAAATGATTTCTTAATAACTCCTGTATCACTGGCAAAAGGGTAATAATAATGTATTAGCAGTCAGATTTCTGGCTATTTTCCCTCTTTTTCTCTGTGCAAACTGGTTAAATCAATGGTAAAAATCACGTTTATCTCCTCTGTGACGTTTTGATTAATACAAAAAAAAAAAGAATTCTGAGGTTGGTCTTAAGCTGTAGTGAATCTGGTGTGCTTTTTGTGTCTTTCTGTATTGTTCTTTCATAAAGATGGGTACCTTAGGAAAAAATGTGTGCCTAAAACCTTCTAAGCCTGCTGTACAAGGTGGCTCAGCACACTGGTCAGTTAGGTCCTTGGGAGCTTGACCTTGTAACCATGTGGCCATGCTTTCTCTATTCACAATGGCAGCCTAGGTTCAGGGTTTAATCCCTAGCTTAGGGGATGAGCCTTTCTGATTGATATTTGGGTGACCTTAGCCACTTTTAATTATCTTTCCTCCACGAACCATCTTAAATTTTTCTTTTTCAGAGAACCTGTGAGGTTACTTTAGGTAAAGTTTAAAAGCAGGAAATATTGGCAGTTTAGTCTGGTCTCTCTTCAATTGGAATGACAAGAACCAAAAGAAATGTGCAACCATGAGGACCTCGTAACCTTTCAATACCGTACTGAGACCGGAAACCCAAAATGATGGTAGAGAGTGGTGCTAAGCCCTATGTTTTGGTCACACTCTCACCTAAGAGACAACCTGACCAAAAAGGGGGAATTTTTTTTAACAAAATTATGAGAAGCTATTATTTTGAACTAAGCTTTTGTCCTAGGCCCCAACAAGCCAAACCAAATTAAAATGGAGAGTCATTTGTGCTAAATGTGATATAATTAAACTAAGACGTTAAGGAAACTCAGATCCTAGAACAGACCAGGTTTTGTTTTTCTCCTTCAAACAGGATGTTCCAGCATAAAAATGTACCCTCTACTCATTCCTTTTTCCTAACTTTGAATAACTCATTGTTCTACTGTTTCTCAGTGGGTTTCAAGACCAAATAAATACATTTACAATGGTTAGAGTGACATCAATAACTAAAGTTTTGATCAATCTCTCATAATTGAGAAAATGACCAAAAAGGGTTAAAGTGAACTAAATATACACTGAGAAGGACTCCATGCTTTTATATTTGAGTCCTTGTGGACAAACTGCAATCTAGCTTAACAGGTAGACAAGATCAAAAACCTAACTTAGGAATATGCACCTATAAAAATAACTGAGTCTTGTCAATCCCAGAGGCCACACTTCAATCATTCATATGCTGCTGAGTGTTCAACCTTTAACCAGTCCAGCCATTCTGTACCTGACTTCCAATTTCTGTACATCGTTTCCCTTTTTTGATCTAAAAATCTTTTTCCATGATGTGGCTGTGCTAGAGTCTCTGTGAATCTGCTGTGATTCTGGGGGCTGCCTGAATGGTGAATTATTTATTGTTCAACTCAACTCCCTTACATTTAATTCAGCTGAGGATTTTTGTGTGTGTGTGTATGTGTTGGATTTTTTGTTTTGTTTTGTTTTGTTTTTTAATCAAGCATATGCCCATAAGTTTTTCTGCAGTAGTGGAAAATACGTTCAAATGTATCTTTGGGCACATCTTTTATCTATGCATTGATTTATCCTGTAAAAACTTTCTACAATTTATCTTTAGTAGTGTAATATGTAGAAAAAGTTTAAATTTAATACTAGATGGTTCGTTGAGATCAAAGAAAATGAAAGATAAAGCTCTAGGACAGTCACCTCATGACCTTTCTGGACAAATTCATCCAGTGCTCACTTAACATTGACCAATGTCTTTCTTTCACCAGCACCTTCCCACAACTCCACTAGCTAAAGTAACAACTCAACTCAACTGTAGGGGGAGCAAAACCAAAGTCAATTTCATAGACACTCTGGTTAAATGCAATACATCTGTTTGAATTACTCTTCTCTATGCCATTGCTGTTGCTTATATCTAAGGAGAAATCATCAAGAATTTAAAGTAAAACCTTTTCAGATCTGTATTTAACAGTTTTTCTGGTTACAACAAGATACCTGAGTCTGGATAATTTGCAAAAAACAGAAATTGATCTCTCACAGTTCGGGAGGCAGAGAAATACAAGATCAAGGTACTGGCATCTACAGAGGGCCTTTTTGCTGCATCCTCACAGGTGGAAAGTGGAAGGGCAAAAGTAACCAACACTGCAGCCTCACATGGTAGAAAAGCAGAATAGCAAGCCCGCTGAATGCTGCATGAAGACTTTTTTTTTCTTTTTTTTTTCTTTTGTTTTTTTTGTAACGTAGTTTTTCTCTTCTTGCCCAGGCTGGAGTGCAATGCTGCGATCTTGGTTCACTGCAGCCTCCACCTCCCAGGTTCAAGTGATTCCCCTGCCTCAGTCTTCTAAGTAGCTGGGATTACAGGTGCCCACCACCATGCCCGGCTATTTTTTTTTTTTTTTTTTTTTTGTATTTTTAGTAGAGATGGGGTTTCACCATATCGGCCAGGCTGGTCTCGAACTCCTGACCTCAGGTGATCCACCCACCCCCAAAATGCTGGGATTACAGGTGTGAGCCACCGCGCACTGCCATGAAGCTCTTTTATAAGGACCACCATTAAAATACACAAGGAATGCAGTATCACTTCTCTGAGGCCCCTAGTCTTAATCTGTCACATTGGCAACACCTGAATTTTGGAAGGAATACATTCAAACCGTAGCAATGTCAAAGTAAATACATTATATGAACAATCACAGTTTTTGGATGGCAAATGGATAAAGAAAAGGTAGATGGCCTCATGCTTACAAGAGCATGTTAACGTCTCTTAAATTGTTAAAAGTGATTTACCCCCCAGTAGAAGTTAAACTTGAATATGCTAGAAACCTAAGTTATGTAAGGGGATTTTAAGTGGCAAGACCAGTGGGAAGTGTGCGGCTTCCTTGCCTGCAGTCTTCTTAACACAGAACTGGAAGTAAAGTAATTATACAGCTGAATCAGCATTTATTAGATACCATGGTTCAAGATTCATTCTGTGTGTAAAAAATTTGTACACGTACAATTTACATATTATATGTGTATTATTATACACATATAATAACAATTTACATATTAAAAGTGACAATTCAATGGAGGGGCACGGTGGTTCACACCCATAGTCCAAGTACTTTGGGAGGCTAAGGCAGGCAGATCACTTAAGCCCAGTGGTTCAAGCCTGGGCAACATGGTGAAATCCTGTCTCTACAAAAACAAAAACAAAAACAAAAAACAAAAATTAGCCATGAATGGTGGTGCGTGGCTGTAGTCCCAGCTACTTGGGAAGCTGAGGTGGGAGGATTCCTTGAGCCCAGGAGGTCTAGGCTGCAATAAGCAGAGATTGTGCCACGTGTTATTTGATGTGCAAAAGTTTTGATTTTGATGTAGTCCAATTTATCAATTTTAATTTTGTTTCTTCTGTTTTTGGTGTCATATCTAAAAACCTTGACACATTCAAGGTTACGAAGTTATACTCATATTCTTTCTCCTAAAATTTTTATAATTCTAGCGCTTATATTTAGGTTTTGATATAGTTTGAGTTCATTTTTGTGTATGGTTTGAGGGAAGAAGTTCAATTCATTCTGTTGCATATAAATAATCAGTTTGCTCATTGGCATTTGTTAAAGAGGATATACTTTCATCATTGTCTATACAGTGACATTCTTGTCAAAAATCAGTTGACCCTATGTGTGGCTGTATTTCTGGATTCTGAAGTCTATTCAAATGGTGCATGTGTCTCACTGTATACCTGTACCCTACTGTCTTGATTACTGTAGATTTGTTTTATGTTTTCTAGCTTTGTTCTTTTTTGCCAAAATGGCTTTAGTTATATTTAGATTTCTTATATATCTATATGAATTTTAGAATCAGCTTGTGAGTGTATGCTAAGAAACCAACTGAAGTCTTGATGGGGCCATGACAGGGTCTTGATAGGTTCAATGTATGTATCAATTTGGCAAATAAAGGCAATGCTACTATAATGTTTTTCAAATCGGGAATATGAGATATGTTTTCATTCATTTAGATCTTTAATTTCTTTCCACAATTTTTAGTAATTTTCACAATTTACATTTTGTATTTCTTTTGTTAAAGTTATCCTAAGTATTTTATTCTTTCTGATGGTATTTTATGTAAAATTGTATTCTTAATATCCTATAGAATAGTTTATTGCAATTATGTGGAAATACAAATAATTTTAATATATTGCTCTTATGTCCTAAAATTTTTGGTTTTTTTTGAGCAAATACTTTTATAGTGGATTCACTAAGATGTTCTGTATGTCAGATCATGCCATATACCAATAAAGATAGTTTTATTATCTTCTTTTCCAATATGGATTTGATTTATTTTATGTTTTTGACTAATGGTCTTGCCAAAAAACTCCAAATCAATTTTGAATAAAAGTGAAGAGAGTTGATTTCTTTCTCTTGTTCTTTTCCTTAGGAAAAAAAAAAATCATTTAGGCTTTCTCTATTAAGTGTGCCATTAGCTTTTTTTTTTTTTTTTTTTTTTTTTGCAGATACCCTTTCTATTAGTCTGTTTTCACAGTGCTTTAAAGAACTACTTGAGACTATAACTTATGAAGGAAAAAGGTTTAATTGACTCACAGTAGTGCAGGCTTAACAAGAAGCATGACTGGGAGGCTGCAGGAAACTTACAATCATGACGGAAGGCAAATGAGAAACTAGAACCATCTTCTTATGGTGTCAGGAGAGTGGGAGTGAAAGGGTAAGAGCCACACAGTTTTAAAACATTATATTTCACGAAAACTTATTCACTATCATGGGATCAGCAAGGGAGAAATCAGCTCCCATGATCCAGTCACCTCCCACCAGGCCCCTCCTTCAATTTGACATGTATTTTGGGTGGGAACAAAAATCCAAACCTTATTATTCTGCCCCGTCCCCTCCCAAATCTCATGTTCTTCTCATATTGCAAAATATCAGTATCCCTTCCAAACAATCTCCAGTCTTAACTCATTTCAGCATTAACTCAAAAGTCAACAGTCCAAAGTCTCATCTGAGACAAAGTAAGGCCCTTCCACTTATGAGCATGTAAAATTAAAAACAAGTTAGTTAATTTCAAGATGTCATTAGCATATGTCCATTGCATCAGTGCTCCTGTTCCAAAAGGGAGAAATTTGCCAAAACAAAGAAGCTACAGGCCCCATGCAGGTGCGAAACCCTGCAGGGCAGTCATTAAATTTTAAACCTCCAAAATAATCTCCTTTAAGTCCATATCCCATTTCCAGACCACACTAATACAACAGGTAGGATTTCTTTTTGGTTTATATCCATTGCTGGTGAGCTAGTGTGATTTTTGGGGGTGGTAAATAACCTTGTTTTGTCATATTACCAGAATTGTTTTTCTGGTTTCTTCTCTGTTGGGTAGACTATGTCAGATGGAAGATCTGGGGCTCAAGGCTGCTGTTCAGATTCTTTTGTCCCATAGGGTGTTCCCTTGATGTAGTAGCTGCTGTGGGTGTTGGGGGGGTGGTTCCCAGGTAAATACAGTTATAATCCCAGAAGGATTATGGCTTCCTCTGCTATGTCATGCAGATTGTCAGGAAAGTGGGGGAAAGCTGACAGTTACGGGCCTCACCCAGCACCCATGCAACCCAAAAGACCTGTCTCACTTCCACCATGCAATTCCCAACAACACCAAGTTTATTTCCAGTCAATGGGTGAGCAGGGCTGAGAACTCGCTCCAGGCTACCAGCCTCCCAGCTGAGAAAGCAAACAGAGCTTTCACACCTCCCCACCTGTTGAGTCTACACACCAATTCACACACTCTCTGGAGTTCTGATCAGGAGACTTTTCATTCTGTTGGAATCGTTGCAAAGTTCAGCTGGAGGTTTCCTTCTCCCTGTGGTGTTTTCCCAGTTCCTCTGTCAGCCCTCCCCAAGGACCCCTATGAGACAAGACAGAAATGGCTTCCCTAGGAACCCAGAAAGTCCACAAAGACAGAAATGGCTTTCCTGGAAAACCAGAGAATCCACAGGACTTTTCCCACTGCTTCCTGTACCCCTGTATTTCGCACAGCTCTCTAATTGACTCAGCTCCAGGTCAGGTCAACTTCTGTGGTCTGAAACTTTAGGTTTCCTGGTAAGAGTGTGTGTTCAAAGGCAGATGATCTCCCTTTGCCATTTTCACAGTTTGGGCACTCACAGTATTTGGGCTGTCTCCTGGGTCCTGTTGGATCAATGCCTTTTCTACCTTCTTGTCATACATTTGCTGAATATAGTTATTGCCTCCACATCCATTTTTAGACTTAACTTGAGTTGTTTAAGAGCTAGTCATAGCCTGTCACTTTTGGCTTTGTGAAAACTTCCCTTCCTTGTGTAGTTGTTTGTGACACAGTCCGCTTGTTTCTCATCTCACTGACCCAGAAATGCAACATACCACAGAGCTGATTACAATGAGATAACCTAATGGTCAATACCAGAATCAAATAATAATTTTCCCTCTTCATGTGTGTTTTCTTTTCTTTTTTTTATTTTATTATTATTATACTTTAAGTTTTAGGGTATATGTGCACAATGCGCAGGTTAGTTACATATGTATACATGTGCCATGCTGGTGTGCTGAACCCATTAACTCATCATTTAGCATTAGGTATATCTCCTAAAGCTATCCCTCCCCCCTCCCCCCTCCCCCAACCCCACAACAGTCCCCAGAGTGTGATGTTCCCCTTCCTGTGTCCATGTGTTCTCATTGTTCAATTCCCACCTATGAGTGAGAATATGCGGTGTTGGTGGGACTGTAAACTAGTTCAACCATTGTGGAAGTCAGTGTGGCGATTCTTCAGAGATCTAGAACTAGAAATACCATTTGACCCAGCCATCCCATTACTGGGTATATACCCAAAGGACTATAAATCATGCTGCTATAAAGACACATGCACACGTATGTTTATTGTGGCACTATTCACAATAGCAAAGACTTGGAACCAACCCAAATGTCCAACAATGATAGACTGGATTAAGAAAATGTGGCACATATACACCATGGAATACTATGCAGCCATAACAAATGATGAGTTCATGTCCTTTGTAGGGACATGGATGAAATTGGAAATCATCATTCTCTGTAAACTATTGCAAGAACAAAAAACCATGTGTGTTTTCTTAAGATAGCCACTCCACAACTCCAGCAGACAAGACTAGGAAATAATGCTCCTAGACCTTAAGAAAAGCACCCCCACCGCCCCCCACACAGGGATTCTCTCTACCACTTCCAGGCAGCTGGTTGAGCTCTCTGTCACTTCTGAACTTTCTGTCTGTTTTATGTCATTATCCTTAATATCTCTAAGAACTGTGAGTAATACATTTCTTGTATTTTATGCATTTTGGTTTTACTTTTTTATTTCATTGTGTTTTACCTGACACACACATCTGAATTTCACTTCCTCACCTCCATCAGAGCTTGGTTTACTGCAATTCTCAAGGGACAGACTTCAATACAAAATTGGACAGAAATTATAACAATATAAATCACAACACTGCTGAATATATTTAATAACAGAGCAATTAGGAAATAAAAACTAATTCTTATACATCACAGAATTTTCATTTAGGAACAAATAGGAGATGTAAAAATAAGGAAAAATAAAGCACTTTGTTGAAGTTATGTACCTATTTGCCTTTAAAAAAATATTATCTACTAGGCTATAGAATGATGCCAACAGATAATGCCAGGTTGCAGGAGATGGAGGATGGGAGAATGCGAGATGACTGTCTAATGGGTATAAAGCTTCCTTTTGAAGTGAAAAAATACTTTGGATCTAGAGAGTGGTGGTAGTGGCAAAATATTGCAAATATATTAAACACCAATGAATTGTACACATTAAATGGTAAAAGTGCTTAATTTTGTGGCATAAAAATTTTTAACCAATTATTTAAAAAAGAACACAAGTGGATGGCCAGATTTGACCAAAAGGCCATAGTTTGTTAGCCCTTGCTTTATGCTATAAATTTAATTCCCACATATTTGAAATAGTAAATTATGTCATTTTTATTATTTACATTACAAACATATCATGTTTTCAAACTGTACTGTTTTTTGTTTATCTGTTGGTTTTCTTTTTTTTTTTTGACAGAGTCTCACTCTGTCACCAGGCTAGAGTGCAGTGGCGTGATCTCGGCTCACTGCAACCTCCGACTCCTGGGGTTCAAGCAATTCTCCTGCCTCACCCTCCTGAGTAGCTAGGACTGCAGGCACACTCCACCATGCCCACCTAATTTTTGTATTTTTAGTAAAGATGGGGTTTCACTATGTTGGCCAGGATGTTCTTGACCTCTTGACCTTGTGATCCACCAACCTTGGTCTCTCAAAGGGCTGGAATTACAGGTGTGAGCCACCATGCCTAGGCTGTACTATGCAATTTTATGAACAGTAAACTTGTGGAAATTTTTTTATTTAATTATAAGAGTGCAAATTTTATTTTGATGTATACAAAATTGTTTCTATGGCTTTGCAATATTAGTGAATTCCTTCTTTCAGCAACCCCTGAGGTAGATAATACTGTGACCAACATTGCCATTTCACTGGTGAGAAAGCTGAGGCAAATAAAGTTTAAATACCTTGTCCAACCGACACCATTATTTAGTGATTTCTCAGAGATTTGAATCAAGGTGAACTGAATTCAGAGTGCCAGCTCTTAACCACCATGTTATGCTGACTCTTCTATTTGAGGTTTTTATAGCAATAATTTATTGGCATTATTTCTATTTAATTGAGCATCAGTAACTTTATCATCTTTGATATGTTATTTGCCATTTTTACTTTGAATTCCCTATTCATACTTTCATCAACTTTTATATTAGATTGTTTGTCTTTTTTGGTTGTTGTTTTGTACTTGTCACTAAACAATGGATACCAATCTATTGTTACATGTGTTGTAGGATAGGTTTAATGTAAATAAACAGAGGTTTATAAGCATGATAAAACAACATTATTAACCTTTGGCACTATATTAGTTCTGTGTTTCTTTATATATGTATCAGTCCCTGGATGATTTGTATGAAATATTCTGTTATAAACTTTTCCTATAATTTCTCTAGCATCAAGGTTATACTGTTTGTGTGTGTGTGTGTATATATATATATATATAGTCATGATTTATATATACATATATAAATATATATACATATGTAGTGATATATATATATATATAATATTTATATTTAAATCATTCCTTAGGCTGAAGAATACTTATGTGATAATTAGTAAATAGTAAGCCTTCTTACCAACAAAGACAACTAAGTTTTTGTTCATCTGGACCACTTTCATCATAAAGTGCTTCCTTGATGTGTACATTAAAGAAGGTTTATGGCTTGATTTAGCTATTTTCCACAAAATTTATAAACTCATTGTATACTTTGTATACTTGTTGTCATGCTAAAAGATTTCATGCTTCTATTTTATATTTAGAGAAGAAATGTATCAAAAGACCCTGTGGAAAAAGAGAAAAATTAGACATGATTATTTGAAGAATAGTATGTGGAATAATAATTATTATTTCAAACTGTCTTCGATAAACACATTGAATTTTACCACATATCTATTAGGTAACTAAATGATGCAGTGTCTTATTTTAAAATAAATGGACATGTATATGTACATGTATGTTTAGCAAGATTAAAAATACGCTTAATCCCTTTATAATGAAATTCCTATATCATTACAACCAAAAATTAAGAACTTAACATTTGTCATTAAAGGTGAAAAATGACAATAGAACCCACAAGAAATTTAGAATTTTTTTTTGGTTCTGTGAATAATGACGATGGTATTTTAATGGAAATTACATTGAATTTATAGATTGCTTTTGGTAGCATGGTCATTTTCACAATATTTATTCAAGCCACAAATGAACACAGGATGTGTTTCCATTTGTTTGCATCACCTATGATTTATTTCAGAAGTGTTTTGTGGTCTTCTTTGTGGAGAACTTTCACCTTCTTGGTTAAGTATATTTCTAAGTATTTATTTTATTATTATTATTATTATTGCAGATGCTTTAATAGGGGTCGAGGTGTTTATTTGATTCTCAGCTTTGATGTCCACATAGCCAAAGTAAGACTAAGCAAAAAAACAAACAACAACAACAACAAAAAACACACATCTGGAGGTGTCACATTACCTGACTTCAAACTACACTACAAGCCTATAGTTAACAAAACAGCATGATACTGGTATAAAAACAGGCATGTAGACCAATGAAACAGAATAGAGAATTCAGAAATAAAACTAAATACTTATAGCCAACTATTCTTTGACAAAGCAAACAAAAACATAAAGTGGAGAAAGGACAGCCTATTCAACAAATGGTGCTGGGATAATTGGCAAGACACATGTAGAAGAATGAAATTGGATACTCATCTCTCCCTTATACAAAGATCAACTCAAGATGAATCAAATAATTAAATCTAAGACCTGGAAGTACAAAAATTGTAGAAGATAACATCATAAAAACTCTTCTAGACATTGGCTTAGGCAAAGACTTCATGACCAAGAACCCAAAAGCAAAGGCAACAAAAACAAAGATAAATAGATGGAACTCAATTACACTAAAAAGCTTCTGAACAGCAAAAGAGATAATCAGCAAAGTAAACAGACAACTCACAGAGTTAGAGAAAATCTTCACAAACTACACATCCCACAAAAGACTAATATCCACAGTCTACAAAGTGCTGAAACAGATCAGCAAGAGAAAAACAAATAATCCCTCAAAATGTGACTTAAGGACATGAATAGACAAGTTACAAAAGAAGATATACAAATGGCAAATGGCCATAGTTTAAAAATCCAAAAATAATAGATGTTGGCATTGTAGTAATAAAGGAACACATTTACACTGCTGGTGGGAATGCAAGCTAGTACAACCACTATGGCAAACAATATGGATATCCCTTAAATAACTAAAAGTAGAACTGCCATTTGATTCAGCAATTCCACTGCTGGACATCTATCCAGAGGAAAATAAGTCATTATATGAAAAAGACCCATATACACACATGTTTATAGCAGCACAATTCACAATTGCAAAACTGTGAAACCAGCCTAGATTCCCATCAATCAATGGGTGGATAAAGAAAACATGATATATATATATATATGTGTGTGTGTGTGTGTGTGTGTGTTTGTATACACATACATATATAATTATATATATATATACACATACCTATATAATTATATATATATAATATATATTATATATAAATATCACATTTACTTTATCCACTAGTTGGGGAATATATATATATACACACATATACACACACACACACACACACATATATATATATACCCACTACTAAGCCATCAAAAGGTACAAAATAAACCTGGATGGAGTTGGAGACCATTATTCTAAGTGAAGTAATTCAGAAATATAAAACCAAACAATGTATGTTCTCACTTATAAGGGGGACCTAAGCTATCAGGACACAGAGGCATAAGAATGATATAATGGACTCTCAAAACTCAGAGGGAAGGGTAGGAGGGAGGTGAGGGATAAAACACTACACATTGGGTACACTGTATATTTCTTGAATAATGAGTGCACCAAAATCTGAAAAATCACCACTAAAGAGCTTATCCATGTAACCAAAAACCAGTTGTCACCCAAAAGCTAT
Organism: Pongo pygmaeus; assembly: GCF_028885625.2. Classification (NCBI taxonomy): domain Eukaryota; kingdom Metazoa; phylum Chordata; class Mammalia; order Primates; family Hominidae; genus Pongo; species Pongo pygmaeus. The sequence continues at coordinate 81,659,525 of NC_072376.2, forward strand.
TGAAATAACTAAAAAACAAAGAATAAAAAAAGATGAATATTTTCAAATGAACAGAAAAATAGAATTGGCTCAAAAACCAAACGCATTGTAAAATTAGTTCATTTTGTAGCAGAAACCAGGTAGGAGTTGCTATATTTCTAATTCCACATACTATTCACTGGGAAATGACTTAAACTCTAAAATGGTAAGCACTTTTATCATACCTTTCAGGAAAAAAAGTGACTTTGAAGCAGGATGCACAATAAACGCCAAGCAGCACTAATAATCTCAAAATATCAAGAGGAAGACACTTTCTACACAATTTAATTATTTATTAGTTTCCTCAACAAAAGTTAAAACAACACAATCCTGCATGAAATGAATACAAAGTATGCTGAGTATTTGCAAAACAGTACTGACACTGTCAGTGGACTTCTTAATGTTCTTGTTTCCATGTACAATGTGTGACATGTAGTTAAGCTTAGTAAATTTTTTTTCATGTAACCTGTGAATTGGAACAATAAATTTCAATATAAGCTCAATACATTTCAATATAACCTCATATGGCTTTATATCATTTTTGTTTTCCCTAATGTTTTCCTCCTTGACATGAAATATTTCTAACAGTTAAACAGGTACTAAAACAAATTTTGACTTGACAAGGTAAGTTTTGAAAGATGTTTTGTCACAAGAAGAAAGGAATCTCTTGTATCACAACCTCTTCTTGTTGTAATAAACTGAAGGAGTTCATCTATCGGGTTTCCCAGCTTCCAGTCTCAGACGTAATTAATCTCTTTTCCCCTTCTTTCCTGTTCTAACAAACTTCCAGACACAAAACAGACATTTTGTGATGATGAGTATCACAGTTGCCACACAGGCCAGGAGGAACCCAATCACATCCAAAGAGTGGTACTGGAACCAGGTGAGGTCGTGGGCTGCAACCCGAAGGTGTTTGGCTCCTTTATGGCGCATGACAAATTCAATCCAGAAGACTGCTCGATCCAGGGGCTTCACTGGTTGATCATGATGAATTCTTGATAATTTCATAGCATTCTCTTTATATCTAAACGATAAGCAGAAAGGTATCAACATTGAAAGTAAGTTAATTTGGCCAGGCGCGGAGGTTCACACCTGCAATCCCAGAACTTTCGGAGGTCGAGGCGGGCAGATCACGAGGTCAGGAGATCAAGACCATCCTGGCTAACACGGTGAAACCCCGTCTCTAGTAAAAATACGAAAAAAAACAAAAAGAAAAAAAAAAGATTACCCAGGCATGGTGGCACATGCCTGTAGTCCCAGCTACTTGAGAGGCTGAGGCAGGAGAATCGCTTGAACCCAGGAGGCGGAAGTTGCAGTGAGCCACAATCACACCACTGCACTCCAGCCTGGTGACAGAGTAAGACTTCCCTCTCAAAAAAAGAGAAGGTAAGTTAATTTGCCTGAGCACATCAAGTCCATGAAAGGTTTTTAAAGTGCCAAATGATTCAAAGTAAATGTCATAGAATTGACATAGAATGTGTGTATTTTAATTTGAGTTATCAAAGAAAGTTTGGCTTTTAAATTGGAATTTCATAATTGACAAATATTCTTAAAGTAAAAATGGAAGGTCAGGTGAGAAAGTTAATTATTTGAGGCAGAGAACATATGAGCAATTTTGTTTTTAATTTTTAGTTTTTGTGGGTACATAGTAGGGGTATTTATTTATGAGGTACATGAGATGTTTTAATACAGGCTGCAATGTGAAATAATCACATCATGAAGAAAGGCTACCCATCGCTTAAGCATTTATCTTTGTGTTATGAAATATCCAATTACATTCCTTTAGTTCTCCAGCAGGCGTATAAAATCATGGTCAGCATCATGAGCTGTTTTAAGTGGTGAAAGATATACACCTTAAAATACAATTTGAGAATTGCCATCTTTAAGTTTCTAAAGAGGAATTGTGTCATGTGGGTGAAATGCCTCATAGCCACGTGCTCTGCTTCTATTCTACTCTTTGTGTCCTACTGTTTCCCACGCAGTAGCCAGAATGATTTTTTTTTGAAATAAAAGTCAGATTGTGATACTCCCCTGATTAAGACTTTTGCCTGACTTTTCATTATATCAAGAATAAAATCCAACTCTGTTATTTGGTCCTCAGGATCCTGCATTATCAGACACTGGCAAGCTCTTCTCCAAACACTTTCCCATGCACACTAGGTCTTCTAGGGACATTGGCCTTACATTTTTCTTTAAGCTCCTGCTTAGCGTCTTACTCATTGCATCCCCTCTACCCACGCTTGGAGTATTCTTTCTTGCAACAACCCAAGGCATGCTTCTATCTCTTTTTGAGGCAACCCTCTAAATGTTACCAATAAGAGAGGCTTTTCCTGGCCACACTATGATAGAACCCCTAGGATTTCCTCTACTTTTTGTGCTTATTTTGAACCTATTTGATTCCTATAATCTTAAAATACATTATATGTCTTCTAAAATACATATTTAAGCATAAAACACATAACATAAGTGTACATACACTAAGTGAAATGGCCCAATAAGGTAAGATCATCTTAAACATTATTTCGAAGTGAAGATACCACTATCTCTCAGATCATGATAGAGGGTATCAGAATCTTCTTAGAAGAACTCTCTTTTCCTGGACCATTTTAGTCACTGCTTTTGTCCTCCAATTAAGTATTAACGTGACTTCAAATGTCATACTTCAGCTTTGCATGCTTATGTAATTAAATTAATTATGTAATATATACTCCTTTTTTTTTTTCCTTTTTTTGAGATGGAGTCTCACTCTGTCACCTAGGCTGGAGTACAGTGGCATGATATCGGCTCACTGAAATCTCCACCTCCCAGGTTCAAGTAATTTTCCTGCCTCAGCCTCCTGAGTAGCTGGGATTATAGGCACGCACCACCATGCCCGGCTAATTTTAGTATTTTTAGTAGAGACAAGGTTTTCACCATGTTCGTCAGGCTGGTCTTGAACGCCTGACATCGTGATCCACCTGCCTCGGCCTCCCAAAGTGCCTTTTTTTTTTTTAATGTAGCGGTTGTTGGTTTAATTCTGTTGCTGTGTAGTATTTCATTGGTTGAGAATACCACAGACTATCTTTTTAGTTTATAATCAATAGATATTTGAGTGCCAACAATTTTTGGACACTATTAATAATTCTGTCATAAACATTCTTGTATATAGCAATAGGCTTACAAATTTATACATATCTTTTCCTATATAATTGAGAGTGGAATTGTTGAAATAAAAGTGCATGCATAATTACGATTTACTTTTTTACTTTAAAATATTCTAAAGTGTATTTAATATTCAAAGTTTAAAGATTGTTTAGTTATCATTTTTATAATTTCTCACATTCACTATGGCTGGATCTTATACTCTTTATGATATTGAATCTTTTCATACATACTGAATCTTGATTTATGACCCTCCCCATGTAACTTCAAATAACTATTACCTATTCAACATGCTCTAGAAAACTATGCCTTCCAATTGATATATAGAATACATATGTATGAGTTATATATGTGTGTGTGTGTGTTATGTTACATTACAACATTACAATTGTTAATTGTGTTCTTCAAATGTTTTATGTCCTTACTCATTATTTGGTCTTATTTTTCAGGTCAGTTTAGATTTAATGGAAGTATCTGTATATTCACATTTAAATCTACTACCTTATTTTATATTTCTTTTCTATTTGTCTAAACTGTTTTATGTTTCTTTTCCAATTATTTCCTGTATTCTTTAAAGGTAGCTTTGTCATTCATTATCCTTCTATTTTCTTTGTGATAAAGTACTTTTAAAGTATTCCTTTGGGTGAAGCCCTCTTTACATAAAAACATTATTAATAGTAGTTATGAATGCTGAATTGATAGTAGCTGGGTTGGGCAAGGCATTTTGCACATTGTTTTCTTTGGAGTATGAAAAAATCAATTATCAAAAATTTTACTCACTAAAAATAAAATTTGTGTGCTTCAAAGACCATCATCAAAAATGTAAAATGTTAGTGCACCAAGAATGAGACAAAATATTTATAAATTATATATCTCATATGGGATTGTATCCATAATACATAAATAGTTCTTATATAAAACTCAATAATAAGACAAGTATCAAAGTTTTAAAATGTTTCAAAGATTAAAATAGACATTTTTCCAAAGAATGTATATGCATGGTCAGTAACCACATATAAAGATCACCAACATCTCTGGCCATAATCAAAATGCAATCCAAGGCTACAATGAGAGGTCTTTTTACACCCACCAACAATGGTATAACAAAAAGACAAATAATAACAGGTGTTGGCAACAATGTGGATGAATTGGAACCCTCCTGTACTGCTGGTGGTAATGACAAATGGAACAAGCATTTGGAAAACAGTTTGGCAATTTTCATAAACACACAGTTCCTACAAGAGCCAGGAATTCCACTTCTAGTATCTACCCAAAAGAAATGAAATCACGTTCATGCAAAAACATGTAGCAATGTTCCTAATAGCCACAACTGGAAACAATCAAAAGGTGAATGAGCTAATAAAGAGACAAATAAAATATGGTATACCCATATTATAAAATATATTGCTGCAAAAATAAATGAACTATTAATACACACAATATAAATAAAGCTAAAAACCATTAAAAAAACAAAAACCGTACTTGGTGAAAGAAGTCATTTACACATCATAAATTATATGATTCAGTTTATATGAAATATGTAGAGAGAATAATCTATAGAGAAGGAAAGCAAATTGGTGTTAGCCTAGGGCTAAGGGATCATGTGAAGTGACTTCTATACCATTATGGCTTCTTTTACGTTGATACAAATGTTCTAAAATTATATGCTGATGATGGCTTCATGACTGTAAACATACTAAATATATTTGGATTTTATACTTAAATAGGTGGGTTTTATGCTATGGAAATTAAATTTAATTATCAAGTCTGTTACAATAATGATAATAAAAAAATTTTTCAGTGAGAAAACAGATATACTTTGAGACATTTTAGATATTGAATTAAAATATTTTATTATATTACTTCAAGTTTATCTTTCCTTTCTACTGTGGATTGATTACATCAAATTTATTTTAAAATGTCTTATTATCTATATTACTTTAAAATTATTTTTGTGTAGAAAATTATTTCAATAATTGATTATTCATTAAATGTATGTGGTTCAAATAAAATTTTTAAATAACCACTCAAAAATAAAAGCAGATTTCAGATTGTTTAAATCATTTACATTCTTTCAAAATCAGTCCCTTATAAAAAAGATAAAAGTCATACTCACTATTGACAAGAGAACCTATCTATAAATACCACCGAATAAAAAAAAAGTTATACTCACAAAGGATCATTAATTACTGTCTTCAGGGCATTGAGTAAGTCTGTACTCGACATTGTGTTGAAGTCCAAACTAACAGCTGCACCCTTGGCCTTCATGTGTGCAATGTTATCAGGTTGATCTGCAAACAATGGAACGCCCACCATAGGGATTCCATGGTAGATCGCCTCGTAGACGCCATTGGCTCCACCATGAGTTATAAAAGCTCTGGTTTTTGGGTGACCTAGGATTGGATGAATTTTAGCAAAATTATTCATAGGAATAAAATGAGAAATGCACAATGGAAGAATCTGAATGTGATAGTGTTTCCTAGATAACACACTGAACTGAATTAAAATTGCTTTTGAGACTCCAGAGGAAGGAGCACCTACTTCTGCTGGAGATGTAAGTGAAGGCTATGTAGTGTGTTTATCTTCAGACTGAAAAAATTAATACAAGATTACCAGTTGTACTAACAGAAAAGTGCAATTTACATAAGGAAATATAATATGCAAAAAAGGAAAACAAAACGGAAAAGGGATGGGCATGTAAGAATGTGTTCTTGTTTTTTTGTTTTTTGTTTTTTGCTTTTACTGGAGACAGAGTCTCCTTCTGTTGCCCAGGCTGGAGTGCAGTGGTGCAATCTCGGCTCACTGCAACCTCCATCTCCCGGGTTCAGGCAATTCTCCTACTCAGCCTTCTGAGTAGCTGGGACTACAGGGGCAAACAGCCATGCCCGGTTAATTTTTTGTATTTTAATAGAGACGGAGTTTCACCATGTTGCCCAGGATGGTCTCGAACTCCTGAGCTCAGTCAATTCACCTGCATCAGCCTCCCAAAGTGCTAGAATTACAGGCGTCAGCCACTGTGCCCAGCCAGAATGTGTTCTCTTAAGTACAGTCATGGAGTGTGGTATGTAGAGTGTGCAAGGCAGCAGGCAGTGAGATGGTGGTGGTGCTAGAATTGAGGAAAGACAGGTCACATTTCATTATGAAATGTGTCATCACTTTTTGATTAAGATTAGGGATTTAATCCTACAGAAAATGCAGTGTCCCTGGTGATAGCAGAAGAGCTGTTATTTTTAGTGACATTTGAAATAACCCTACAGAGGAGGAAAGAACAGGTGTAAAGTTGTAGAAATATGAGAAAGGAAGACAACCCAGGAAGTGCCAGAAAAATTCTGTGAGAGGTAATAACACCTGAAATAAAGATACTCTGACTCTGATTATAAAGAATGTGGGTGCATATTATAAAATGCCAGCAATTATCATTTATTCTTTTCCCCCTAGGACTGGGAAATAAATATAAAGAAGTTTCATTTTATTTTTAAGTTTTTCCATAACAAATGTTCAGTAAGCTTGTTTCATGATAACTATTAACACTCTAATAATCTGTTACTAATATATTCAATATTTGTTCTCCAGAGACTTACCAAGAAGATCATTCTGGGGTAGCCACTTGTACAGCCGAGTATTGAGTCCTAAAGTATCTGGTTTATTCCCATCAAATCTCCACAGAACCTGTTACAGTGAAGAAAATATCTTATTCCATGAGTGGAACTCAAAAGTCATAGAATGTTAGAAATCTAAAGAGATTAACAATGAGAACAAGGGACGTTAAGTAACAAGAACTATTCAGACTGATGTAAATAGAACACTCATATTTCATTTCCTTAATTTTATAATTAGTTAGGTATATAAGGAAATCATGATTTTTCAAAATAGTAGCTTAGACAAATAAGAGTATCAATGAAAAGTTCAAGTATTTAAAAAGTTGTTACACTTTTCAAAAGAAAACTATATGTGGCAAACCACTATATGAAAAAAAGCTTTACATCACTGGTCAAAACCACAAAGAGATACCATCTCACACCAGTCAGTATGGCCATTATTGAAAACTCAAAAAATAACAGATGCTTGTGATGTTGTATAGAAAAAGAAATGCTTATACTCTGTTGAAGGGACTGTAAGTTCAACCATTGTGGAAGACAGCATGGCGATTCCTCAAAATCCTAGAGGCAGAAATAACATTCAACCCAGCAATCCCATTACTGGGTATGTATCTAAAGGACTACAAATTAGAACATGCACATGTATGTTTATTACAGACAAATATACATTTTATTCTATATAAAACTATTATTCACCATAGCAAAGACATGAAATCAATCTAAATGCCCATCAATGATGGATTTGATAAAGAAAATGTGGTACATGTTCACCATAAAATATTATGTAGCCATAAAAAAGAACAAGATCATGTATTTTACAGGAACATAAGTGAGCTGCAGTCCGTTATCCTTAGCAAACAAACACAGGAACAGAAATCCAAATACCACATGCTCTCACTTATAAGTGGAAGCTAAAAGATGAGAACACATGAATATATAGAGAGGAATAACATACACTGGGGCTTATTGGAGGGTGGGGGTTGGGAGGAGAGAAAGGATCAGGAAAAATAACTAAAAGGTACTAGTCTTACTACCTGTATGATGAAACAGTCTGTACAACAAACCCCAAGACATAAGTTTACCTATGTAACAAACCTCCACATTTACCCTTGAAATTAAAAGTTAAAAAATAAAACTTAATTTTAAAAAGATAAAAAATTTTAATAATTATATGCATTAACAATTTTAGGTAGTAATAATTCTAGTGTGAAAAAGCAATAACAATTTACTAATGACCTATATGCTTATTTTGTTTTACATATTTTATGAGTTTTATCTACCAAATTTAATATTAATTTATTCATTTTTTGAGTAATATGGGAAGTAGTTCGCTTATATCTACTTGTCTATAAGTCATTTTAATAGAGTTTGATGTCCTTTGATTGACAAAAATGCAAGTCTTTTGATGTCCTTTGATTGACAAAAATGCAAGTCTATAAAATAAGCTACTTGGAAGAAGTCAATTAATGCTGCAAAGGTAGCATGTATAACTTCTTGGAAATTATAAATTATCAAGAACTACTTCCAAGAAAAATTTCAAGTGACAATTTTTGACACAAATTCAGAGTATTCTCAGTATTGCTAATTTTGGATATTTTGTCAGTGTAGAAATGAGGAACCTGTTGGTACCATAAATAAAAATACAACTCTTGAATAAATTCAAAATTGTATTTTGCTGAATTTTGGTCAACTGATGGTTAACACTTAGAAAATATGCTACAAAATTTTGACAACAGTGATTCATATGTTTTGCTATAGCTGAGACATTTTTATGTTTAAGTTACTAATTTTGGAACCCCTAAGGAATCCTTATAAATTAAAAAAATAATAATTTACAGTGCTTAAGTTCTATTTGTTACATCAGTGTTAAAGTAACTTTGAGTTTTTGGCAAAATATTAGCATAGGTCATTACAAGAAGGCTATGTCAGACAGGGAACTAAAAAGTGACAAATACACATTTTATTCTATATAAAAGAAAATATGTTCCTACTATGTTCTATGGAGGGGGCACCTGAACCTGTTCCCCTGCCTGGCTTCCTTCTGCTTCATTTCGTCCTATATTTCATTCTGCTGCCTCCATTGGGAGGAGTTGTTAATCTCATAGTGCAGCGTCCTTGTGGGGCCACATTTTATGCTACACAGGGTCCACCCTCAGAGCAGGATGCATCTCCACTCTTTCTCTTTCATCTTCCTACTTCAGACATTGGCTGGGCCCAGTCCAGCAAAGCAGGCTGCTTTTTCTTTTTCTCCAAATCTGCCTAGCTCTGCGGGTCCTTACACTAGTTGTCTGACAGCCTAGGCCTTCCTTTCTCTGAATAGTACCCTGAATATCACTTGAATAGGCCTATTCCAAAATGTACAGAAAGTACATGAGGCTGGGTAACATGGCAACACTAAACTGCACGATGCATGTCAGCCTTTTTGAAATACCTGCTATTGTTATTGTGCTAGTGAAGTTACTCACTAAAATGTAACGTTTTCTAACATCTGTAGGGTGTACATCGCCCTCAGGAGTTCTTAAACAAAAGGATCAAATCACAGGGGCAGAATTTGATGATAGCTCTTACCTGACCCCAATATCATGATAATACCAAAACTTTACCTGCAACTCTTAATTATATTTATTCCTGATCACAATATTAATGCCAAATTAATTACCAATGAAAAACACCTTCCGTATTATTTTAGCATCTTCCATATATATTTTTGATTTTGAATTAATATCTGAGATAATTAGTGCTTTCCCAACAGCTAAATTTATAGGCAAGAAGTTTCTACAATTGGGTTCTTTACAAACTTTAACAGCCTCTTTCAGTAGTTTTTCACACCATTAAAACATTTTATCTTACCTTTTGTGGGATCTTGGCAAGGGCTGATGCAATTACATTGGCCCTTTCTTCTGATGTGTTACTGACCATCGACCCCAGAGAAAACACCACAACACCATTTTCTCCAGAGCTCTGGACAAACTCTTCCATTTCCTGTGAAAAAAAAGAATTTGTTCCATCATAATAGATTATCAGCACAGCAAGCACTGTGAAAGAATTGTTATAAAAAGAGAGAAAATCAAGTATTATCAGGAATTATTGGAGTAAAGGATGTTTTTTAACTGACTCAATTACTCAGTTTTTTTTTGCAATATGTATAATACGAGATAGGTTGCCTCTGTTAAGGGTCTTTGTGTAAATATGTGTGTGTGTATGTGTGTGCGTTTGTGAAAGGGAGAAATGAAATAGAGCTATTACACAGTATTTGAGGAGATACCCAAACTCTTCACTTATCATATTATAAGTACTAATATAGGTTCTTTAAAGTGTCACCAGTTGGCTTTAATGCTATATTGTTGTTCTGCTAAATCACATATGCTTATTTTAGGCAGGTTTTCTATAGAATTATTTTGGTTTGAAGTCATTAGTGGTTGACTTCCCTGACTCTGAGCACTGAGGAAAAGTTACTCACAGCTGGGATTATGTAAACCTACATTTATCTTATTCTATAATCCTTTACACTTCACTTAAAGTTTGTCAGAGTTTTCCAGTCTTTTTTCAAAAGAGAAAAAAAGTAACTGTAAAAGGTGGTGGTTAAGAATCACTGACATTCTGGAATCTGCTATTGTGGTTCGGAATTTCTATGAATTAATTCTAAGAGTCTCATTTGTAATGCAGAATTGTACAGTATGTAGTTACATAGTCGAATGATTATATTTTTCAGGTGATTGTTTAAGTGGAACAATTTTTCCCTGAAATCACACTGTTAAATTGATGTGCTATTTATAACTGCATGTGAGGAACTCTCATCATCACTTTGCTGTGTCTCAGAGGCAGCAACACTTGCACCAGAATGCGAGAGACTGCCAGACCTTTCTGCAGAGATTTGGTCACCCTCTTGAGTAGCTCACTCACACTACATAAAAATCTTAGTGAAGATGTAATTGGCTGGAATTTATTGGGAATCATTCTGACCTGTGTTCCCCAATCTACGCCGATTTTGAAATTCGAATACTTTCAGATTTAATAATTGGGGTAAAACTTTTTCTTAAGTGTTTTCTACAAAACAAAGAAAAAAAGATTCCAAATGTTTATTTGCAGACCACATATGGCTGAGTATTTTTTAAAATATGATTTTTAATCTTAAGACATCAGTGTTAATGATGTGAGAGTCATTGTTCTGCTATTCAAGGTAATACATAGGATATCCAGGTATTGTGTGTGATTGCAGTTACCTGTAGCCACATTTGATGTAACTTAACGTTCAGTGTTTTGTTTCAGTGGCTTGATGTCCAGAGCTGCCTTCATTTACCCAGTGTTAAAGTAATATAATCCCTAAAGGGGATTCATTATTGATGTGGACTGGTTGTTTCCCATTCTGTGACAACTTTAAAATAATAATACACTATGTATGTAAGGTATTTTATAAAAGTAGTTCAAGTTCTAAAAAGAAAATAATTTTTTTTCTAAAATTTCTGTTGAGAGATGTCACCTTGTAAACTACATATGTTTTCATCATGGCTTTTGTTCTATCTTTATAGCTCAATGTACACTTGTGACATTTATTTAGACAATTTTATTCTGATTGTATATACCTTTTCCTCCTACAAAAAATGTGTCAGCCTGTAATATTTATAATTTTCTACCTCACTTTGCTTGTATTATAGCTGACTGTAATTGAATATTTTATTGATAAAATCATTGTAATGCTATAGTATGCATCTAGTATATGTTTTTAATTTTTCCTTAATTTAAGATGTTTGATTACTTTTGATGTTTATTTTATGAATATTTTCCATAAATATTAAATATGTACATCTTGATTTATTTTTTCTCTGTATGATTTCATGTGAATATATTATAAAACCAATGGCTATATGCATTTTTAATACTTAATAAGTTTGCCAAGTGTCCTTTTCTCTTAAAGTATGCATAAATTATCTGAGAATCTAATATTTAATTGAATAGAAAGAAAATTGGGTTTGCAGTTATTTTACATAATAAACAATTAGAGAATGGCTTTCACAACCATTGACTTGCATTCAAAGCTTTCTACAAGTTAGTAACAACAGCTAGTATTAGTAATTATCACATGTCCTATGACTCAATCTTTTTCTTATCCTTCTACACCTCGTACTCTCTTCTCCCTCTTACTGGCACTGTCAGTTTCCCTTAATGTGAGTGGGGAAATCTTTCAAGAGTAGGATAGGGTGGGACAGAATTTTCATTAGTCTTACCTCAGCTTTTGTCTCTTTAGAAAGTTACCATATAAAGCCCATACAATTTGCATTCAACATAGATACTGGATTTTAACCATGGAATAAAATATCAGTTTCATGTTGCTGTTAATAAGGAGGTAGGAAAAATTATCTCTTAAGAGATACATAATGTAATAAAAATGCTTACTTTCTACCTATTTCTTAGAAGGGTGATATCAATTTAAAATATATTACATTCTTATATTCCTCCATAAAGAATATAATGTTATATGATGACAGAATTCGTTATTGTAAACTAAGGGCACGATTCAGATACGAGTGGTAGAAATTATTTGGTCTTTATTATACATGCATTGTTCATTTTTTCTGTGCTTCTTTGTCAGGCACCTATGATGTCGAGACACAAGCTATCCCAGGAAGCTTTACTGTGTTGCTTGTCTTAAGGCAGAAAACACCTGCTCTAATAGGGTATGTTTATGCTAAGATGTAAACCTCTGGGATCTCAACGCAGAATGATTTAAACGCTTCAGTAAAATCAAGTGAACACTGGGTCTGGCTGCAAATATTAATAGAATCACACATTTATATTGGTAAGGGATTATTTTCTTATAAGTTAGAATACTGGTGAAGATCCTTGTCACTTATGGTAGAATTTTACAATTTCAGTTTGCTCATCTTAACTGTCAAAACTGATATGTCTTATTTTAAACAAGTCTACAGGGTATCTGTCATATAGAAGACCATAGGACTTTGTTAGAGAATATAATCTTGAAATGCTGAATAATTAGTTTCTATTAAATGAGGAATAATATCTCAAGTGACTTACACATGTTAAGTAATTCATAGTATTAGTAATAACAAAAATAACCATAATTGCAAAATAATATTTCTGAATCACTAACTATATGCCAGAGACGTTTTAAGTGGTTTATCTGTATTAACTTTTTTCCCCACAACACAATATGAAGTTAGTAGTATTACTGTAAAAGTAGGCATAAGTAATTCCATCCACTTTCTAGTCCATTTTTCCATCATCTGCTATCTGAATTCATACAAAATGTCCTCAATGGTCAGCTCTTTCTAGTCTGGCCCTTCCACAATTTAATCCATCGAACATCTTGGAATCTTTTCTTTTTTAATATAATCTTATCATATATTTTCTTTTCTTAACTCTTTTTAGTAGTCCCTAAATGTGCTTAATAAATATTTCAGCTCCTGAGGAGTATCTGGCTCTTATCTTGCCTCTCAGCATCATCTGATTCTTACTCAGTATCTCACTTGCAAACTAAACTTTGTCTTGAGAACTGTCCTGAACACTTTACCTGCTTTTCTTTTTGTGTTTTTTTTTCTTCTTCATTCTTTTTCCTATTCCTGCATATAGTTCAGCTCTCATCTAAATTATTAATATCAGTGACTCCAGGATACTCTCTATTATCTACACTGGATGCTTTCTTAGCACTGGTTTTTCTCTGGAGATAATAGTTTTTACACAGTTTTTACTACTTGCATATATTCTATCTTTCAAAGTAGAATGTAAGGTGTGTTGGGATAGAAACTGTGTCCCATACACTTACCTGTGGTGTGTGCTAATCTCTTTATAAATATTCTTTGAATGAATGGCCAGTACCTTTTTATATGTTGCATAATCAAAGCTTTAATTTACCAACCCTATTTTCAAATTCTCTTTAGTATCCCTCTTTATTGGTAATAATGATGAAATTCATAAACTTGTGATAGTATCAACATGTACATGAGTTTCTAATTGGTATCTGCTTTACTCTTCCCACTTCCATCTTTCTTCCAGTGAAAGTCAAACACTCTGAATGAATATAGAACCATTCACACTGAAAATTCAAAGCAGACAAAACAAACAGTGATAGTTTACCTTAGGTAGGGGTTTGGCAGGTTTGCAGTGGAGTCCTCCAACGAACTCAACATTTGGTAAGAGTGGGTGAGGAAATTGAAAATCCCAGTAGTTTCGAATAAGCCATATTTCAGCTTTTGCCATTGTCTCAGATAATGTAGTGGGTCTTCCTGACGGGGAAAAAAAAAAAAAAAGAAAAGATAGATGACACAAGATAATTAAACTAGGTAATTTTCTGAAAGAAGTTAGAATAATGTAGGCAAAAATGTAGGCGAAGTGTTTGTGCCTTGCAAAATATGTACATATATTCATATATGGGCATAATTTAATTTTTATGTATTATATATTTTACCCATGTGTATTTACAAGAAAGGCAAAGTGGTGAGAGAATCATGAGGGAAAACTACATCCCTCATGTCACATCAGTATATTCACAATCACAAACAAGCCGTAGAGAATTAATCTCCATTTCTTTATTTTGTAAACCTTCGATAGTAGCAGATATACATATAAACCACTCTTTGAGCTCCATGATCAATTAATTCTATCATACCCATAAAAACAATTTTCTAAGAAATAGTCCAATTTCCCATTCATTAATCTAGTCCTTTTATCTTTGGTTCTTCAAGTTAACTATTGATTATTTTGAAATTATGGCTGAAATCCTTGTACCTACTACTGCTTTTGATTCATGCTAACCTCATAATACTATTAGTTTTTAGGTAAATATGTTTGCAAATTACAGCTAGAAAATTTTGAGAAATTATTGAAATAGAAATTTGCATCCAACCTTAATTTGGCTCATATTTTTAAATAAAGAGACATAGTTTCAAAAAAAACTATACAGTTATAACTTAATGTTCACACGTTGACAGGATGATTAGCCTTAAAATGAATGGCTTCCAATCCTTTAGTGAAGGAGAATAGAAACACTGGAAACTTCAAATAACATGCATTGGTTTTTGATTCTGAAATGGAGACATTATTTCTCTCAACTGTGGAGGAAACCTTCTAGTAACATGGGTACATATTTCAATTACTAAATAACGAGACTGAAATATACAAGAAAAAACAATTTCTGCAATGTTGTATAGATAGTTCTAGAAAAATGTGTAACTACTCAATCTACCAGTATGCGTTCATCAAGATGTTTCTGGATAAGTCTGACTTTTTTTTAAGATGAAAAAATGTATAATAAAACAGATATGTGATTGCTTAAAGAAATCTTAGGTGCACTAATATACAGGTTTATGACTTCCTGGAGTCTTCTGTATGAGTGATGGCCACAGAGTTTTAACTGATCCTATAATTTATATTTTCTATAGTGTTTGTGAGTTTGGTAGATCATCTTACAATTTCATTTGATAAATTCATTACAAAAATACCCCACTACCTGACTTTATGGCTTTATACAAGCTCAGCTTCAAAGGTACAAGAAAGTTAGATCTTCATGTTACCAATCGAAAAAGTTACTTACCTAGAACTTCACTGTAGAACTGATCCCACTTCTTCATATCCCATATTTGGAACCAAAAGTCAAAATAAAGCACATAGATCATATTTTTTACCCTCTCCATGAAAGTCATTTGATCACTTAATTCTGACATAACAACAGGCACATAGGAAGGAGGGAACAGAAGTCCTCCACTATGCTTTTCAATTGCATAGCCAGGAGAGAAGCGGAGGCTGTAGACAAAGGGTATTTTAAGTAGCTCAGCCAGCAGCTCACCAAAGGGGAAAATAGCATCTGCAAGAACAACATCAAATCTTGACTCCTGTAGTTTCTTCATAAGTTTCTTATTTGAAACTATATCCTTACAGGACTTTCTAAGTATGTCATTAAATGTCCACATGATTTCTTGTACTTGTGAAAAATATGACCAAAATGTGTCTTTTGGAAGGTCTGCCCATCTCTTAACCAGCTGCTTGACAATATCCTCAAACTCAGTTTTAGTTAAAGATACAGGATAAACTTCAAATTTAAGAGTAGATGGGCTGTTGGGATCAAAAAAAATGGAAGCTGAAGATGCCAATACAGTCACCTCATGACCTCTCTGGACAAGTTCATCCAGGATTGTCTTTATATTCATCCAATGGCTGAATTCTGTGGGCCACACCAGCACCTTTCCACAACTCCCAGAGCTAAAGTAACAGCTCAGCTGTATCAGCAGAAGAGCTGAAGTCCATTTCATAGACATCCTCACGCAATGCAATGCTTGTTTTCCAGTTGCTGCTCCTTTCTGTCATTTCTCATGGTGACATCCAGTATAAATCAGTCAAGAAGTTAAAATGTAACTTTTACACTTCAAAGTAAATACATTATATTAACAGTCTGAGCATGTGGATGACAAAGAGACAAATAAAAGGTAGATGACCTGTTTACACAAGTGAGTTTAATGCTCTTTTTGGATTTTTTTTTTTTTTTTTTTTTGAGAGCTCGCTGCAAGCTCCTCCTCTCGGGTTCACACCATTCTCCTGCCTCAGCCTCCTGAGTAGCTGGGACTACAGACAGGCGCCTGCCACCGCGCCAAGCTAATTTTTTGTATTTTTAGTAGAGACGGGGTTTCACTGTATTCGGCAGGATGGTCTCGAACTCCTGACCTTGTGATCCGCCTGCCTCGGCCTCCCAAAGTGCTGGGATTAAAGGCGTGAGCCACCGCACCCGGCCCTAGATTTTTAAGTGCTGTAATTCAGCTAATATCAATGATCTTGGATGAACACATCACCTGACTCATGTAATATATTTAAGAATAGTGTCCATAAGAGTAGCAGTGAGAGGCTCATGTTCCTGCAGTCTCTTTGACACAGAACTAAAGATAAAATAGCTAAATGTGGTTCAAAAACTTTTGTAAATTTGTTGACATATAATTCAGATATCATACAAATTATCAATTATTGTGTAAAATTTGATGTTTCATAGTATATTCACAGAATTGTGCTTCTACTGTAAGAGTCAGTTTTAGAGAACTCTTATCTCCTAAAAATAAACCCTATAATCTTTAGCCTTTTACTCCCTACCCCTTCTTTCTACATTTGTCCTATCCTGGGCAACTGCTACTTGAATTTCTATCTCTATAGATTTGCCTATTCTGGACATTTTTTTAATACATGGAATTATACAATATGTGATATTTTATGACTGGCTTATTTTACTTAGCATAATATTTTAAAGGTTCATTTATGATATAGCATTTATGTGTTGATTCTTACAGCCATCATGTATGATTTAGAGAGTTTCAAGATGAAACTATTCCTATAGACTTTGTTCAATTAATCAAGGACAAAGGGAGGGGAAAAAAAAAAAAACAAAAGTAAACCAAGCCTGTAGTATATTCAGTATTAATTATTAGGTTAGCTTGCTCTCTGACTCACTTCCTCATAGTTTTTTGGCTACTGTATTAGAATTATGCAGACATTGTTACAAGATTAGAGTTCATCTTAACTGTTCTATAGATAATAACTTAAACATTTTGAAATGTGGTTTTCTCTTTGAGGTATTCCTTCAGGTCCAGCATACTGATGAAACTACTGACTCAGCTGGTCTGAGGGACCTCCCTGATGCCAGCTGGTCTCAAGGACCCCACAAGGAGCTGACTCACCAAAGAATGCAGTTTCCAACTCCTACTGATTTTATCTTCATTATCCTGACTAATCTATGACTCCAATTGTTCAGTCCATCACCCTCCATTATCCCCTTAAAAACTCCAGCCCAGATTTCCTTGAGGAGGTAAGTTTGAGGGTCTCCAACTATCTTCCTTCTCAGTGCCCTCCAATTATCAAACTCTTTCTTTGCTGCAAAACATAATGTCTCATTGTAATTGGTCTATTATTGCAGAGTGGGCATATGAACCTGTTGGCCCTATAACAAAGACTTCAGTGGAGGAAATAACTGCAAATGTGGTGGAAATAGAAAGATAACTCAAACTAGAAGTGGAACTTGAAGATGTAAGTAAATTGCTGCAATCTTGTGATAAAACAAATACATGAGGAGTTGCTTCTTATGGAAGAGAAAAGAAAGTTGTTTCTTGAGATTGAATCTACTCCTGGTGAAGATTATGTGAACATTGCTGAAATGACAACAATAGATTTAGAATATGACTTAAATTTACTTAATAAAGCAGCATTAGACTTTCAGAGGATTGATTCCTGTTTTGAAAGAAGTACCACTATGGGAAAATTGCTATCAAACAAAAATGCATGCTAAACAGAAATCTTTTGTGAAAAGAAGGGTTAGTGGATGTGGCATATGCCATTGTTTTCTTATTTTTAAGAAAGTGCCACAGCCACACCAACTACTAGCAGTCACTACTCTGATGAGTTAGTAGGCATCAACATTGATGCAAGACTCTCCACCATGAAAAAAGTTTACAACTCACTGAAGGCTGAGATGAGTGTTACTACTTTTTAGCAATGAAGTTTTTTTAATTAAGGTGTGTACTTTTTTTGAACTTAATACTACTACAGAATTAATAGACTGCAGCATTGTGTAAACATAACTTTTATGTGCCAGAGAAACCAAAACAAACTGTGTGACTCACATTATTGCATGTTTTGCTTTATTGTAGTAGCCTGGAACCAAATCTGCAACATCTCAGAAGTATTTCTTGTGTTAGCAAAATCACTTAATATGAGGTATACTCTTGAAAATTGTTATAAGTGGGGGAGTGGGCAAGATGGCCAACTAGAAGCAGCTCATATGCATGGCTCTTTTTGGAGAGAAACAGATGGAGTGAGTAAATACAGCACCTTCAGCTGAAACATTCAGATACTTGCATTGGGATTAATCAAGGAAGCAACTGATACACAGAGAATGGAGAAAAACAATGCAGCTATGAATAAATCTGATCCTGGGCTTTTTTTTTTTTTTTTGGTTGATTGGTAGGGTATTTATTACTGCCTCCATTTCAGAACTTGTTATAGGTCTCATCTTATTCTCAGTTCATCTTTGGGAGGGTGTATGTGTCAAGAAATTTATCTACTTCTAGATTTTCTAGTTTATTTGCATAGAAGTGTTTATAGTATTCTCTGATGGTGGTTTGTGTTTCTATGGAGTCAGTGGTCATATCCCCTTTATCATTTTTTATTGTGTCTATTTGATTCTTCTCTCTTTTCCTCTTTATTAGTCTAGACTGCTGTCTATTTTATTTTATTTTTTCAAGAAACAGCTCCTGGATTTGTTGATTTTTTGAATAGTTTTTCATGTCTCTATCTCCTTCAGCACCACTCTGATCTTAGTTATTTCTTGTCTTCTGCTAGCTTTGGAGTTTGTTTGCACTTGGCTCTCTAGTTCTTTTAGTTGTGATATATGCGTCAATTTGAGGACTGTCAAGCTCTTTGATGTGGGAATTTAGTCCTTTAAATTTCCCTTTTAGCAATGCTTTAGCTGCATCTCAGAGATTCTGTTATATTGTCTTTTTGTTCTCATTGATTTCTGCCTTAATTTCATTACTTACTCAGGAGTCATTCAAGAGCAGGTTGTTCAATTTCCCTGTAGTTGTGGGGTTTTAAGTGAGTTTCTTAATCTTGGGTTCCGATTTGATTGTGCTGTGGTCAGAGAGACTGGCTTATTATGATTTCAGTTATTTTCATTTGCTAAGGAGTGTTTTACTTCCATTTCCGTGATTGATTTTAGAGTAAGTGCAATGTAGTACAGAGAACAACGTATATTCTGTTGTTTCTGGGTGAGGAATTGTGTAGATATCTGTCATGTCCACTTGATCGAGAGCTGAGTTCAAGTCCTGAAGATTGTTGTTAATTTTCTGTTTCGAAACTCTGTATAATATTGACAGTGGGGTGTTAAAGTCTCCCACAATTATTGTGTGGGAGTCTAAGTCTCTTTGTAAGTCTCTAAGAACTTGCTTCATGAGTCTGGGTACTTCTGTATTGGGTGCATATATATTTAGGATAGTTAGCTCTTCTTGTTGAATTGAACCCTTTACCATTATGTAATGGCCTTCTTTATCTTTCTTGATCTTTTTGGTTTAAAGTCTGTTTTTTCAGAAATTAGGATAGCAAGACCTGCTTCTTTCTGCTTTCTATTTGCTTGGTAAATTTTCCTCCATCCCTTTATTTTGAGCCTATGTGTGTCTTTGCAAGTGAGATGGGTCTGTTGCATACAGCATGCTGATGGGTCCTGACTCTTTATCCAGCTTGTCATTCAGTATTTTTTAATTGGGGCATTTAACCCATTTACTTTTAAGGTTAATATTGTCATAATCCAATTACTGAGTATATACCCAAAGAATATAAATTATTGTATTTTAAAGATACATGCACACATATGTTCATTGCTGCACTATTCACAATAGCAAAGAGATAGAATCAACCCAAATGCCCATCAATGATAGACTGGATAAAGAAAATGTGGTACATATATACTGTGGAATACTATGAAGACATAAACAAGAATGAGATCATGCCCATTGCAGGGACATGGATACAGCTAGAAGCCATTATCCTCAGCAAACTAACACAGAATCAGACAACCAAATACCACATGTTTTCACTTATAAGTGGGTACTGAACAATGAGAACACATGGACACATGGAGGGGAACAACACACAATGGGGCCTGTTGGGTTAGGAAAGGAGGGCATCAGGATAAATAGCTAATGCATTCTGGGCTTAATACCTCGGTGATGGGTTGATAGCTGCAGCAAACCACCATGGCACATATTTACCTATGTAACAAACCTGCACATCCTGGACATGTATCCTGGAACTTAAGACAAAACAAATACAATAAAGAACGACAACAAAAATAAATTATTAATAAAAGAACTTTGAACAAGGAAAGGAAGAAGAAAGGAAGAAAAGAAAGAAAGCAAGAAAGCAAGAAGGAAGGAAAGAAAGAAAAGAAAAAAAAAGAAAGCAAGGAAGCAAGAAAAGAAAGCAAGAAATCAAGCAAGCAAGCAAGAAAGAAAGAAAGAGAGAAAAGAAAGCAAGCAGGATGATGGTCCATCCAGGAGCCATGCAGAGCCAAGCAAACCTTCCTGACCCAGGGAAGTGATGAGTGAATGTGCAACTCCAGGTAACATGCTTCTCCCACAGATCTCTGCAACCCTCGGGTCAGGAAATCCCATCATGAACCCACTCCACCAGGGCCTTAAGTGTGACACACAGAGCTACATGGAGTTTAGGCAGAGCGGCAGCTCAGGCATGTGTAGAGACCTGGGAGTTTTAGATATCCCAGCATTCTGGGCTTCCTGGCAAAAGTAGCTGTAGCTCTGGCAAAGTGGGAGGTTAGGAATGTGACTATATTCCCAGCAAAGAGGTTGAATTCAGGCAGCCAAGCAGTGACAGTCTGTAAGCGCCACCCTTACAACACCTCACAGGATAAGGCCTACTGGCTTGGAATTCCAGACAGTCATGGTAGCAGTGTTGTGCCTACCGAGGATGGAGCTGGGGGTTGGGTGCAGAGGGGTAGTGTGCAGTGAGGACTGCCATTTTTGCTGTTTGAGCAACTTAGCTGTTCTGCCCTTTGAGCTTTGGAGAGTCCAAATGGACTGGGAAGCGGGGGGTGGAAGGAATCCCTCAGCTGTTGCAAATCTACTCTACCTAAACTTGACCAGACTGCTTCTTTAAGCAGGTTCCAGATCCTGTTCCTCCCCATTGGGCGGGACCTCCAAACAGGGGCTTCTAGCCACACCAATCAGTGTTCTCCCGCCACTAGAGATTTGAAAACACCCTGGGAGAGAGCTCCCAAGAGGTGTGGGCTGCCATCTTTGCTCTTTGTGCAACTTAGCAATTTCAACTTGGAGGCTTTGAAGAGTCCGAGATGACTGGGGTGAAAGTGATAGCCCAGCACAGCAAAGCAGTCCTACAAAAATGTGTGAGCAGACTGCTTTTTTAAGTGGATCCCTGACCCTGTTCCTCATCACTGGGTGGAGTCTCCCAACAGGGATTTTGGGTACCGCCACCGGTGTTCCTCAGCTGACAGAGTTTTCAGGTATAGGGTTAGTATAGAGCTTCCGGGGAAGAGGCAGGCTGTCATCTTTGCTGTTTGGGCAACCTAACTAATCCTGCCTTTGAGGTTTGGAGGTTCCAAGGTGACCAGGGGCTGATATGTACCCCCAGCACAGCACAGCTGCTCTATAAAAATGTGGTCAGCTGCTCTACTTAGACTCCATGTAGCTCTGTGTGTCACACTTAAGGCCCTGGTGAAGTGGGTTCATGAGGGAACTTCCTGACCCGAGGGTTGCAGAGATCTGTGGGAGAAGCATGTTACCTGGGGTTTCATATTCACTTATCACTTCCCTGGGAGGTTCATTTGGCTCTGCATTGCTCCTGGGTGGGACATCATCCTGCCTTGTCTCTCTTTTATTTTCCTTCCTTCCCTCCTTCTTTCTTTCTTTCTTTTCTTGGTTCAGTTGTCATTTGTTAATAATTTATTTTTGTTGTTGTTGTTCATTGTATTTGTTTTATTTTAAGTTCCAGAATACATGTCCAGGATGTGAAGGTTTGTTACATAAGTAAATATGTGCCATGGTATTTTGCTGCAGCTATCAACCCATCACCGAGGTATTAACACAGTCCTTCTGACTGTGTTAGACCTCCCAACTGGGGTCTCCAGACACCTCTTAGAGGTGTGTTTGGGCCGGCAACAGGTCTGTACCTCCCTAGTACAGAGCTATTAGGAAAAAGAGCAGGCTGCCATCTTTGCTGTTTCTCAGATTTCACTGGTGATACCTTCAGGTACTGGAAAATCTGAGGCAACTAGAGGCTGGAGTGGGCCCCCAGCATACTGCCGCAGCCCTACAGTAAAGTGACTGGACTGTAATGTGGTTGCCTGTTCCCATATCTCCTCACTGGGCGGATCTCCCAAGCCTGGGCCTCTAGCCACTCCCTGCCAGAACTATTGAGCTATTAGCGACTTGGAAACTCCCTGGACAGGGCCTCCAGGGGCCCCTGAAAGCCTCTCTGCCACAGCTTCTGTGGTGGAGCTTACCTTGCTACCCTCAGACTACCAAAGGAGCAAAGACCCTAAATGCCATATTCACACCCCCAACAAGCTCCAGTTGATTCAGGAAGAGGAGGCCCGACCATCTCCCATGGATCCCACACATCACACTGCTAGTCACAAAACAGGGAACTCCTGGCTTGGGCCCACAGAACAGCGTCTCCATCCTGGGATGATTGCATTGAGTGATTGCTGACCAGCACATCTCCGGTATGGATCCTCCAGGAGACAAGCAAAGTAGTGGAGCAGTAAGCCAGCTGATGTGAAGCCAAGAGGGGTCGGTGTGGGAGCATCTGTAGCAAAGCGTGGCCATCAATGGCCATCTCTTTAGGCTCAGCTTGCTCACGCAATAAGACTTTAGCCCTAGGGGAACTGTCAAACCTGGTCTTTTCAGAGCAATTCTGCACATCAGACGAGGCTGGTTCAACTTGAGCACTCCTTGGACTTCTGCCTTTCCCCAGGGCCCCAGCCTGGCCATGACTGCTTACAGGGTAGTCTTTGGTACCCTGGGGGCTCACACCATAGCTTCTGCAACAGTGGACTGTGCCTGACT
This sequence comes from Pongo pygmaeus, assembly GCF_028885625.2. NCBI lineage: Eukaryota > Metazoa > Chordata > Mammalia > Primates > Hominidae > Pongo > Pongo pygmaeus. The sequence continues at coordinate 81,682,866 of NC_072376.2, forward strand.
GGAGAACTCCAGCAAGGTGGCTCCTATAGCCATGCACTCAGTCTACATGTTCTCTCCCAAGACTGCCGCTTCTCCTGAGTCCACAGCAACTCCCCATGCCACTGTGCTGATGCAAATCTGCATGAGTGAGTTTAGCTTTACTTGGCCCAGCAGCACACATGAGTGCAGTACACCCTCCTACTGCACCCCTCCCCCCTACTGACAGCCTTTGCAGACGTAGCCTTGGCAGGCACAGAACCAGAAAGCCCTGACCCTGCCCGTCCCCCACCCTTGTGCTAAAGCTGCACAGAGAACAGGAAATCCTCCCATAACCTAAGTGAGCACTCTTAACTTGTGGAGCACAGAGAAGAGACCCAGAATTGTGCTGCCCAGCAACCCACCCTAATCCAACACCACCTCCGTGGAGGTGTACAGCACACAGTCTCCAGCAGGGGCCTTCCATTCCTCCTCCAGTTGCCTTGCTTCAGCCTTCGTGATGAGCAACCATAGTGAGGCAGACACCTCTGCATTCACTAGCACTCTGCTGCAGCTGCTTCACCTGGGCCACCGTAGCTCAGAAGACTCAAAACCTTGAGGAGCCAGAGAACAAAGTTGAGACCCAATAGAAGTCCAATGGAGTTAAAGCACGTGGTCCAGGAGTTGGGAGCAGAACGTTGGTCCCCCCAAATCTTCCAGAAACAAAGCCAATTGGCTGAATTCACTTATATCACAATGAACCCTCAAGGTAATTAAATAAGATCAAAAAGAAAAATAAGCAAAGGTCAGCAGCCTCAAAAATTGAAGACAGGCCCACAAAGGTAAAAAATTATTGCAAGAATGCTGAAAACTCAAAAAGCCACAGTACCTTCTCTCATCCAAATGACCATATCACCTCTCCAGCAAGGGTTCAGAACCAGGCTGAAGCTAAGATGGCTGACATGACAGAATTAAAATTCAGAATATGGATAGAAATGAAGTTCCCTAAGCTAAACAAGTACATTGTAACCCAAAAGCAAGAAAGCCGAAAATGATAATAAATTATCATAGGAGCAAAATATAGTATAAAGAACTCTACTTTACAAAGTAACCAGTATAAAGAAGAATGTAACCAATCTGATAGAGCTGGAAATGATACCACATGAATTTCATAATGAAATCACAAGTATTAATAGCAGAATAGACCAAGCAAAGAAAAGAATCTCAGAGCTTGAAGACTGGCTTTCTGAATTAAGATAGGCAGACAAAAATAGAAAAAGAAAGAATGAAAAGGAATGAATGAAACCTCCAAAAAATATGAGATTTTGTAAACAGTCTAAATCTACAACTAACTGGAGTGCCTGAAAGATATGGGGACAATGGAATCAACCTGGAAACCAAATTCAGAAAATGCGGAGAACCCCAGTAAGATACTCCATGAGAATATTATCATCAAGGCACATAATTATCAGATTCTTCTTGGTAGAAATGAAAAAAAAAACAAATGTTACAGAAAGATAGTGAGAAAGGCCAGGTCACCTACAAAGGGAAGCCCATAAAACTAACAGTGTACCTCTCAGCTGAAACCCTATAAGCCAGAAGAGATTGGGGGCCATTATTCAACCCCGTGGCCAAACTAAGCTTTATAACTAAAGGAAAAATAAGATATTTTTTAGATAAACAAAGGCTGAGGGAATCTGTTACCACCACACCTGCCTTACAAAAGCTTCTTAAGGAAGCACTAAATGTAGAAGGAAAAAAAAGAAACATTTCCAGCCATTACAAAAGCACACTGAAGTACACATACCAGTGACACTATAAATCAACCACATACACAAGTCTACAAAATAACCAGCTAACATCATGATGGCAGGATCAAATCCACACATATCAATATTAACCTTAAATGTATATGGGCTAAATGCCTTAATCAAAAAATACGGAGGGGTAAGCTGGTTAAAGAACCAAGACCCATTGGTATGCTGTATTTAAGAAACCAGTCTGACCTGCAATGGCATACATAGGCTCAAAATAAATGAATGGAGAAAAATCTACCAAGCAGATAGAAAACAGAATTTAAACAAAGAACAAAAAAGACAGAGAAGAACACTGCATAATGATAAAGAGTTTAATTCAACAAGAAGATCTAATTATCCTAAATATAAATGCACCCAACAGAGGAGCATCCAGATTCACAAAGCAAGTTCTTAGAGACCTGAAAAGAGACTTAGACTCCCAAACAATAATAGTGGGACTCTTTAATACCCCAGTGGTAATATTAAACCTATCATCTAGATAGAAAATTAGCAAATATTTAGGACATGAACTCAGCACTAGATCAAATAAACCTGATAGATATCTAAAGAACTCTCCACCACAAACAGAATACTATACATTTTTCTCATTGCCACAGGACTCTTTCTCTTTAATTGATTACACAATCAGAAGTGAAACACTCTTTAGCAAACACAAAAAATTGAAATTATAACAAATAGTCTCTTGGACTACAGTCCAATCAACTTAGAAATCAAGACTAAGAAATTTACTCCAAACCATAAAATTAGATTGGATGACTTTTGGGCAAATAATGACTGCTCCTGAATGACTCCTGAATGACTTGTGGGCAAATAATGAAATTAAGAGAGAAATCAAGAAGATCTTTGAAACTAATGAGAACGAAGATATAACATACCAAAATCTCTGGGATAAACCCAGGCAGTGTTAAGAGGAAAATGTATAGGACTAAATGCCCACATCAGAAAGCTAGAAAAATCTGAAGTCAACAACCTGAAAATCACAACTAAAAGAACAAGGGGGGTCAGGCGTGGTGGCTCATGCCTGTAATTCCAGCACTTTGTGAGGCCAAGGAGGGCGGGTCACTAGGTCAGGAGATCGAGACCAGCCTGACTAACATGGTGAAACCCCAACTCTACTACAAATACAAAATATTAGCAGGGCATGGTGGCCAGCACCTGTAGTCCCAGCTACTCCAGAGGCTGAGGCAGGATAATGGAATGAACCCAGGAGGCAGAGCTTGCAGTGAGCTGAGATCACCGCACTGCACTCCAGCCTGGGTGACCTAGCGAGACTCCGTCTCAAAAAAAAAAAAAAAAAAAGAGACCCAAGACCAAAAAAATTCCAAAGCTATCAGAAGACAAGAAATAATGAAAATCAGAGGTGAACTGAAAGAGATACAGACACAACAAAAACATTCAAAAGAACAATGAATCAAGAATGTTTTTTCAAAAAAATTAATAAAATAAATAGACTTCTAGCTAGAATAATAAAGAAAAAAGAGAGAAGATTCAAATAAACACAATCAGAAATGACAAGGAGGAGATTAGCACAGACTTGACAGAAATAAAAACCATCAGAGAATATTACGAACACCTCTATGCACAAGAACTACAAAATGTAGAAGAAATGGTTCTTGGAATTCTACACCCTCCCAAGACTAAACCCAGAAGAAATTGAATTGCTGAACAGACCAACAACAAGTTCTAAAATTGAGGCTGTAATAAATAGCCTACCACCCAAACAAAGCCTAGGACCAGACAGATTCACAGCTAAATTGTGCCAGACATAAAAAAGAAGACCTGGTATTATTTCTACTGAAACTATTTCAAAGAATTGTGGAAAAAGTACTTCTCCCTAAGTCATTTTATGAAGCCAGCATCATCCTAACACCAAAACCTGGCAGAGATACAACAAAAAATGAAAACTTCAAGCCAATATCCTTGGTAAACCTCAATGCAAATATCCTCAACAACACACTGGCAAACTGAATTCAGCAGCATGTCAAAAAGCTTATCCACAATGATCAAGTAGGCATTATCCCCAGGATGCAAGGTTGGCTCAGCCTGTGGAAATAAATAAATGTGACTCTTCATATAAACAGAACTAAATAAAAAAACTACATGATTATCTCAATAGATGCAGAAGAGGCCTTCGATAAAATTCAGCATTCATTTATGTTAAAAACTCTTCATGAACTAGGTATTGAAGGAACATACCTCAAAATAAAAAGAGACATCTATGACAAATCCACAGTCAACATCATACTGAATGGACAAAAGCTGGAGAGATTTCCCTTGAAAACCTGCACAAGACAAGGATGCCCTCTTACACTATAGAATTCAATGCAGCCCCCCCCCAAAAAAAGAATGAGATTATGTCCTTTGCAGGGACATGGATGGAGATGGATGTCTTTATTCTTAGCAAACTAATGCAGGAGCAGAAAACCAAATACCACAGGTCCTTATCTGTAAGTGGGAGCTAAATGATGAGAACACATGGACACACAGAGGGGAACAAAAGACACTAGGGTCTATTAGAGGCTGAAGAGCAAGAGGAGGGAGAGGATCAGAAAAAATAACTACAAGGCACTAGGCTTAATACCCGGGTGATAAAATATTCTGCACAGCAAACCCCCCATGACATAAATTTACCTATACAAACCTGTACATGCACCCCGGAACTTAAAATAAAAAACGTATATTTTAAGTGTAAAATACAGTACTGTTAAGTATAGCCACAACATTGTGCAGCAGATCTCTAGAACTTATGCATCTTGTTTCATTAAAACTTTATACCCATTGAATAGCAACTCCCAATTTCTCTTTTTTCCTAGTTACTGGAAGCCACCATGGTACTTTCTGATTCTATGAGTTTGACTGGTTTAGATGCCTTACAGAAGTGGAAGCATGCAGTGTTTGCCTCTGCATTATTTCACTTAATATTATTTTCTGAAGGTTTTTTTTTATGTTGTCACATATGGCAGGATTGCTAGATCATATGGAAGTTCTATTTTTTTTTTTTTTTTTTTTTTGAGACAGGGTCTCACTCTGTTACCCAGACTGGCAATGCAGTGGCAGGATCTCGGCTCACCGCAACCTGCGCCTCCCAGGCTGAAGCGATTCTCCTGCCTCACCCTCCCGAGTAGCTGGGATTACAGGCGCATGCCACTACCGCCTGTCTAATTTTTGTATTTTTAGTACAGATGGGGTTCACCATGTGGAAGTTCTATTTTTAATTTCTTAAGAACCTCTACATTGTTTCCATAGTGTCTGCAATATTTTATATTCTCACCTACAGTGTACAAGAGTTTTGATTTCTCCATATCCAAGCCAACAATTGTTGTGTGTGTTTGCTTGTGTGCATCTGTGCTAAAAAATACATCCTAAGGGTTGTGAATTGATATATCATTACAATTCTGATTTTTTGATGATTAATTATATTGAGCATTTTATCATACAGCTGATTGGCCATGTGTGTAACTTCCTTGGAGAAATGTTTTTTCAGGTATTTTTCCATTTATTTTTTCATTTATTAATTAGGGTTTCTTTTTTTTGCTTCTTGTTATTGTCACAGTTATATTGCTTCTTGTTATTGTCACAGTTATATATTTTGGTTTTTAACCCCTTATCAGATACATATCTTGAAAGTATGTCTCCTGTTTCATAGATTGCCTTTATACACTGTTGATTGTTTTCTTTGCTGTGTAGAATATTTTTTTTTTTGTTTCACACAATTCCACCTGTTTGTATTTGCTTTGTTGTCTGTGCTTTTCAGGTCATATTCAAAAAAATTGTCCAGACCAATGTTATGAAGCTTTTGCTTTATATTTTCTTCTGGGAAGTCTATAGTTTCAAGTCCTATGTTTAAGACTTTTATCTATTGTGAGTAGATTTTTTGTGTAGTGAATAGTTAAGGATAAAATTTTATTTCTCTGTTTGTGGATATCCAGTGTTCATAGTACTATTTATTTAAGAGACCAACATTCCTCATTGAATGTACTTGGCATTCTTGTTGAAGATCAGTTGACTGTATATTTGTGGCTTTATTTTTGGGCTCTCTATTCTGTGACATAGGTCTCTATATCTGTCTTAATTTGAACAGCAGACTATATTAATTATTGTAGCATTTAATATATTTTGATATAAGAAAATGTGATGCCTCCAGCTTTGTTAGACTTTCTCCTCAAGATTGTTTCGGCTCCTTCATGAGTCTTTAATGAGCATTCATGGCTCATTATGAATTTAAAAATAATATCTAATTTTATAAAAAATGTCATGGGTCTTTTAATAGGAATTATATTGAATTAGTGACTTGCTTTAGATGGCATGAATGTTTAAACAGTATTGTTTTTCTGTCAACATACCTTTCCAAAATAGTGTATTTTTTAATTGCATTCATCAACGTTTTGTAGTTTTTGATAACAACACTTTCACCTACTTGTTTATTTCTATGTACTTGTTTCTGTATAGGTTTTTTTTTCTTAATTTCTTTTTCTAATTATTTTTTGTTAGTATACAGAAAGATAACTGATTTTTGTATGTTGATTTTGTATTCTGCAAATTTACTGAATTATTAGTTTTAAGAGTATTTTGGGGAGTACTTAGGGTTTTTCACATATAATATCATGTCATCTTCAAACAGAGGTGATTTTAGTTTCTGTGTTATAGACTTTTATTTATTTTTATTGTCTAATGGTTTCAACTGGTACTCCAGTACTATGTGGAATAGAAGTAGCAAGAGTGGGGTCCTTGCCTTGTCCTGATTTTAGGTAAGAACATTTCAGTTTGTTTTTGTTGTTGTTGTTTACCATTGAATATGATAAGCTGTGGGCTTTTCGTAAATATTCTTTCTTTCTTTTTTTTTTTTTTTTTTTTTTGAGGCAGAGTCTCGCTCTATCATCCAGGCTGGAGTGCAGTGGCACAAACTAGGTAGGCTCACTGCAACCTCTACCTCCCAGGTTCAAGCAATTCTCCTCCCTTACCCTCCCAAGTAGTTGGGATTACAAGTGCATGCCACCACGCTGGCTAATTTTTGTCTTTTAGTAGAGATGGGATTTCACCAAGTTGGCCAGGCTGGTCTCAAACTGCTGAACTCAGGTGATCCACCCATCTAGGCCTCCCAAAATGCTGGGATTACAGGCATGAGCCACCGCTCTCAGCTGTTCTTTCTTATTTTAAGGTAATTTCCTTTTATTTCTATTTTGTTGAGAGACTTTTTTCCTTTTTATTCATAACCTATTGTTCAGTTGTGTCAAACGCTCTATCTGCATCTGCTGAGATGTTTGTGTGGTCTTTATTCATCATTCTGTTAATGTGTATCACATTTGCTGATTTTTGTGTGTTCAACAATCCTTCATTCTAGGGATAAATTTCATTTAGTCATGATGAATGAACCTCTTAATATGCTGCGGAATTAAGTTTCCCAATTTTCTGTTGAGGAATTTTTCATCTATGTTTATTAACAATATTGGACTGTTTTTTATCTTCTTCTTCTCCTCATTATTCTATTTCTGCCGCGTGTTTGTCTGGGTTTGTTATCAGTATAATGCTGCCCTCATAAAATGAGTTTGAAAGTATCTTTTTCTTTTCAGATTTTTGGAAAAGATTATAAAGAAAAGGCATTAATTATTTTTCAAGTGTTTGGTAGTGAAGCCATCTGGTGCTGGCTTTTCTTTGTTGGGAAGTTTTGATTACTAATTCAATGTCCTTGTTCATTATTGTTAGGTTCTGAAAATATATTTATTCATGACTCAGTCTTAGTAGGTTGTACGTTCTTATGAATTTATCAATTTCTTCTAAGTTGTCCAGTTTGTTGGTTAATAATTGTTCATAGTAGGCTGTTATAATCTTTTCTATTCTGAGGCATTAGTTGCAATGTCTCTTTCATTTTTTATTTTATTTGATTATTCTATTTTTCTTTTCAGTCTAGCTATTTGACAATTTTATCTTTTCAAAAAAAAAACTCATCTTAGATTTGTTGATTTATTTTCCATTTTTCCATTCTTAATTACATGTATTTCAGCTCAAACATATATTATTTCTTTTTTTTCTGCCAACGTTGGGCTTAGTTTGTTCTTTCTTAGCTCTTTTATGTGTAATGTTAGCCTGATAATTTGGATATCTTGTTTTTTTTCTTTTTTAATATAGTTGTGACCACTATAAACTTCCCCTTTAGGGGTGTTTTTGCTGCATCCCGTAAATTTTGGTATGTTATGTTTTTATTTTCACTTGTCTCAAATTTTTTATCTAATTTTCTTTTTCACTTGCTCTTTTATGTATTGCTTATTCGACAGTGTGTTGTTTATTTTTTATATAAGTTTGACTATTCTACTTTTATTTCCACTATTGATTTTGAGGTTTATTCTAGATGGCTGGAAAACATAGTTGATATGATTTCAATCTTAAATTTGTTAACATTTGCTTTGTGACTTAACATGTATATGCCCAGTAAGGAAATTGCTGGCTCAAATGGCCATTCTGCCTCTGGGTCTTTGAGGAAATGCCACACTGTCTTCCAGGATGGTTGAAGTAATTTATACTCCAACCAACAGTGTAAAACCATTTTTTTCTCTGCAACTTCACCAGCATCTGTTTTTTTGTTTGTTTGTTTTGTTTTGTTTTTTGTTTGACTTTTGTATAATAGCCATTTGGACTGGTATGAAATGATGTCTCATTGTGGTTTTAATTTGTATTTCTTTAATGATCAACAAAGTTGAGCTTTTTTTCACGTTTGTTGGCCCTATATATGTCTTCTTTTGAAAGTGTATGTTCATGTTCTTTGCCCACTTCTTACTGGGGTTGTTTGGTTTTTTTCTTGTAAATTTGTTTAAGTTCCTTGTAGAATCTGGATATTAGACCTTTGTCAGGTGGATAGATTGCAAAAAATTTATCCCATTCTGTAGGTTGTGTGTTCACTCTGATGGTAGTTTCTTTTGCTGTGCAAAACCTATTTAGTTTAATCAGATTCCATTTGCCAATTTTTGCTTTTGTTGCAATTGCTTTGGGTGTTTTCATCATACAATTTTTGCATGTGCCTATGTCTTGAGCAGTATTCCCTAGATTTTCTTCTAGAGTTTTTGCAGTTTGGGGTTTTACATTTAGATCTTTAATCTATCTTGAGTTGATTTTTGTAAATGATGTAAAGAAGGTGTCCAGTCTCAATTTTCTGCATATGGCTAGCCAGCACTCCCCACGCCTTTTATTAAATAGAGAGTACTTTCTTTATTATTTTATTTTGTTAAGTTTGTTGAAGATCAGATGATTGTAGGTGTGCAGTCTTATTTCTGAGTTCTCTATTCTGTTCCATTGGTCTATGTGTCTGTTCTTGTACCAGTACAATGCTGTTTTGGTTACTGTAGCCTTGTAGTGTAGTTTGAAGTCAGGTAGTGTGATGCCTCCAGCTTTGCTCTTTTTGCTTAAGATTGCCTTGGTCTCTTTTTTCTTTTCATATAAATTTTAAAATAGTTTTCTCTAGTTCTGTGTACAGTGCAAATGATAGTTTAATAAGAATAGCATTGAATCTCTAAATTACTTTGGGCAATATGGCCATTTTCAAAATACTGATTCTTCCTATCCATGAGCATGGAATGTTTTTCTATTTGTGTCCTCTCTGATTTATTTGAAGCAGTGGTTTGTAGTTCTTGAAGAGTTCCTTCACTCTCCTTATTAACTATATTACTAGGTATTTTATTCTTTTTTGTGACAATTGTGAATGGGAGTTCATTAATAATTTGGCTCTCTGCTTCCCTGCTGTTGATGTATAAGAATGCCAGTGATTTTTGCATATTGATTTTATATCCTGAGCCTGAGTAAATTCACCTGAGTAAGGTGAATTTACTTATCACCTTAAGAAGCTTTGGGGCTGAGATGATGGGGTTTTATTTTATTTTTTTATTTTTTTATTACTATCCCTAATGCCTAGAATGAAATCTGAATAAATGAATAAATGTCAAAATCTTTAAAATTTTGCATATGCTTTTTTTAAATTATACTTTAAGTTCTAGGGTACATGTGCACAATGTGCAGGTTTGTTACATATGTATACATGCGCCATGTTGGTGTGCTGCACTCATTAACTCATCATTTACATTAGGTATATCTGCTAATGCTATCCCTCCCCGCCTTCCACAACCCACGACAGGCCCCAGCGTGTGATGTTCCCCTTCCTGTGTCCAAGTATTCTCATTGTTCAATTCCCACCTATGAGTGAGAACATGCAGTGTTTGGTTTTTCGTCCTTGCGATAGTTTGCTGAGATGATGGGGTTTTATAGATACAGGATTATGTCATGTGCAAATATGTGACTTCCTCTCTTCCTATTGGAATACCTTTTATTTCTTTCTATTCCCTGATTGTCGTGGACAGAACTTCCAATACTATGTTGTATAGGAGTAGGGAGAGAGGGCATCCTTGTCTTGTGCTGGTTTTCAAAGGAAAGGCTTCCAGTTTTCACCCATTCAGTATGATGTTGGCTGTGGGTTTGTCATATATGTCTCTTGTTATTTTGAGATAGGTTCCCTCAATACCTGCTTTATTGAAAATTTTTAATATGAATAAGTGTTGAAATTTAGTAAAGGTCTTTTCTGGGTTTATTGAGTTAATCATGGTTTTGTCTTAATTTCTGTTTATGTGAGGAATCACACTTATTGATTTGCATATGTTGAGCCAACCTTACAGACACATCTCACATGTGAAGACACATATAGGCTTAAAATAAAGGAATGGAAGAAAATCTAGAAACAAATGGAAAATAGAAAAAAGCAAGAGTTGCAGTCCTAGTTTAAACCAACAAAAATCGTTAATGAAAAATAAACGCATTACATAATGGGGAAGGGTTTAATTCAACAAGAAGATCTATCTATCCTAAATACATATGCATCCAACACAAGAGCACCCAGATTAATAAAGTACGTGTTAGAGACCTACAGAGACTCTTAGATTCCCACACAATAATAGTAGGATACTGTAACACCCTACTGACAGTATTAGAAGATCATTGAGACAGAAAATTAACAAAGGTATTAAGGGCCTTAACTTAGCTTTGGATCAAGTGAACCTGATAGATATCTGCAGAACTCTTTACCCAAATTTAACAGAATATACATTCTTATCACCACATGGCACTTTCTCTAAAATTGTTCACATAATTGGAAGTAAAACAATCCTCAGCAAACACAAAAAACTGAATTCATAACAAACAGTCTCTTAGACTACAGCACACACAAATTAGAACTAAAGATTAAGAAATTCACTATATCCACACCAACATATGGAAATTGAAAAACCTGCTCCTGAATGACTTTTTGGCAAACAATAAAATTAAGGCAGAAGTTAAAGAGTTCTTTAACTAATGAGAACAAAGGGACAATGCACCAGAATCTCTGGGACACAGCTAAAGCAGTGTTAAGAGGGAAATCTATAGCACTAGATGCCCACATCAAAAAGCTGGAAAAGACTCAAGTTAATAACCTAACATCTCAACTAAAATAACTAGAGAACCAAAAGCAAGCAAACCCCAAAGCTAGATAAAGACAAGAAATAACCAAGATTAGAGCTTAACTGAAGGAGATACAGACATGAAAAAACACTTCAAAATTCAATGAATCCAGGAACTCATTTTTTGAAAAAGCTAATAAAATAGATACACCACTAGCTAGACTAATAAAGAAGAAAAGAGAAAAGAATTAAAAAAATTAAAAACCAATGAATCAAACAAAGAAAACAGTATTATTACTGGAGATAATTTAAAACATGGGGTACATGTGCAGGATGTGCAGGTTTGTTATGTAGGTAAACATGTGCCATAGTGGTTTGCTGCACAGATCAACCCATCACCTAGGTATTAAGCCTAGCATTCATTAGCTATTTTTTCTGATGCTCTCCCTTCCCCTGTTTCTCCTTCAGGTCCCAGTGTGTGTTGTTCCTTGCCATATGTCTGTGTCTTCTCATCGTTCAGCTCCCATTTATAAGTGAGAAAATGTGGTGTTTGGTTTTCTGTTCCAACATTAATTTGCTGAAGGTAAGGGCTTCCAGCTGCATCCATATCCCTGAAAATGACATGATCTTGTTCCTGTTTATGGCTTCAGAGTATTCCATGGTGTATATGTACTACATTTTCTTTAGGCAGCCTATCATTGATGAACATCCATGTTTTGCCATTATGAATAGTGCTGCAGTGAACATACATGTGCATGTATCTTTGTAATAAAATCATATGCATTCCTTTGGGTATATACCCAGTAATGGGAATGCTGAGTCAAGTGGTATTTCTGGTTCCAGGTCTTTGAGGAATTGCCTCACTGTCTTCCACAAGAGTTGAACTAATTTACATTCTCAGCAGCAGTATAAAACTGTTCTTTTTTCTCTGCACCCTTGCCAGCAACTGTTGTTTTTTGACTTTTTAATAATTGCCATTCTGACTGGTGTGAGATGGTGACTCATTGTGGTTTTGATTTTCATTTCTGTAATGATTGGTGATGTGGACATTTCATTGTTATTTATGTATTTATTTATTTAAGATGTGGTCTTGCTCTGTTGCCCAGGCTGGAGTGCAGTGGTGTGATCTCGGCTCACTGCAACCTCCACCTCTTAGGTTCAGGGGATTCTCATGTTTCAGCCTCTCGGAGTAGCTGGGAGTACAGGCACCCACCACCACGCCTGGCTAATTTTTGTATTTTTAGTAGAGATGGGGTTTTGCCATGATGGCCAGGCTGGTTTCGAACTCTTGACCTCAGGTGATTTGCCCACCCTGGGCTCCCAAAGTCTTCTTTTTTTTTTTTTTCAACATATTTTTCTTGGCTGCATGTATGTCTTCTTTAGAGAAACATCTGTTCATGTCCTTTGCCCAATTTCCCTGGAGTCGTTTTTCTTGAAAATTACTTTAAATACCTTGTAGATTATGACTATTAGACCTTTGTTGTACGGATAGGCTTCAAAAATTTTCTTCCATTCTGTATGTGTTCTTTTGGGAAAACCAAAATCATTTTTAGCTGAAATGGAAAATAATTAAAAAGAAGAAAAATGTGTACATCAGTGAAGTAAATATTCTACTATATTTTGCTCCCCTAGAACCAAAGTCTTTTAGAGTTTTCTAATCTTTTCTCAAATTTTAGTTTAGCACTCCCCCCAAGAAGTATAAAACATCCTGGGAAATATTTCAATATAACCAGCAATAATAAAACTATCAAAAAAGGATTTTCTGAAGATTCTTCTAAAATTTATGATAGATATAAGAATGATGACCATCTTATTTTAATAGAAATGGAATAAAATTGAGACTAACAATCAGTAGTTCTCAATGATCTGTGGTGTAGTCAGTAGGCTAATTAAAGAAAGAACCAAATAAAATCTCTGTATTAATGCTGAATATTTCAGTTTATTACTGGTATTAGAAAAGTTGGCTGTTCAACTCTTAAAACAAACATTATTCTCACCTTAGCAAGAAGAGCTACAACATTTTCAAAAATAAAAACTTACTATACTAAACATATATGTGATGTTCTATATATGACAATTTTTATTCTATTTTGTGATACTTAACGTTAAAAATAAAGAGTTTCTTACTTAATTCTTTCCTAAAAAACTGTTCCAAAAACTGTTCCAAAATCCAAAAGTTATAATCGTGGAGCCACAAGTTAAAAAAGATGGACAGCATTGTATTTTTTACTCTTTCCAGGAAGGTGTTTATGTCCGTTAGTCCTGTCATAGGCACAGATACATACGAAGGTGGAGGTGGAAGTTTCCCAGAGCTTCACTCAGTATTGCCACCTACAGAAGCTCTAAGTTTGAGCACAAAAGGAACTGCAAGCAACTCAGCAATAAACTTCCCACAGGGAATGGCAGAGTCTATAAGCACTACAGTTTAGTTGGGTTCCTCTTGAGTCTTCGCGACTGTCTGATTGTAGACAAAACTCTCACACAGAGTTTTAAAAATTTCTCTAGATTCAGAAAAATTATTCAGCTCTTTGGCAGACTGCCAGGAGGTCAAGCTTGACAAGACATTCTGGACTAGGTCCAGAAATTCATTATGTACATTCTCAAAATTCACTTTGTCATGTGGCACTTGGACCACCTCAAAGTTCAACGCAGAAGGCTTCCTACAGTCAATGAAAAAGCCTGTGTGTGTGAGTCAACACTGTTACCTGGTGACCCCTCTCTATGAGTTCCTCCAAAATATTCTTGACATTAAGCCAATGGCTGATATTACAGTGCTGCCCCAGTACCTTCTCACAGACTCCACAGCCAGCACAGCAGAGCTGAGGTAACAGAATTGTGAAAACCCACTTCTCAAACACCATGATGGCAGCCACCTCACACACTGCTGTGCAGAGTTTGAGTGTTTACTGAGCAGAGTTAAAATGATAATTTAGGCAAACAAGTTAAAAGTTAATTTTTAAATATTAAAGTTTATTAGCTTTTTGTAAGTTTAATATTTTTGGAGGAAATCAAACAGAAATACAATATGTCAGGGAAAAGTTTATGCAACTGTCTAGAACTTGGAAATAAAATACATAAAATAGAGATAATTTTATTACCTAGATTGATGTTAAGAAAAATTAAACAATAACTTTTAGAGTTAATGTTTTACACACTGAAACATAAACACATAAACCAATTGACATCCATTGCCCAATAAGTCCAAGGTTCCAGATGGCTTAGGGGAATACTGTTTGACATTACTTGCTCACTTTGACTACCCAATGATTTAATAATAAAAATACATTTCAAGACCTATAAGAACCATTTTGATAAATTATATATATTTAGTACAGGGTGTTCAGTATTCCAGAGGAAAAATACAGTAAGTTTCATATGGAACAACTAAGAAAAGCCTTAGTAATGCTGTTGACTTATGAGGTGAGATGAAAGGTTTGGTAGGATTTATACAGTGTTGCCAAAGAAGGAATTTCATAATAATTAGAAGAAATAGAAAAGATATTTGGTAATCTTCCCAGTGGGTATAGATCACAGAGAAAGTTGAGAGCAGAAGGCTACAGAAGAAAGCTAACTTGAAATAGGAGAACGTAGTCTTTATAATGACAAATTATGGATTTGAATTCTAGTTTATAGGTAAAAAGATTTACTCAGATTTTAAAGGACGGTCTTAAGCTCAAGGTTTTAGCAAGTAATTCTAACAGATAGCCATGAATTGGCATATAAAAGCAAAACTTTTAAAATGACAAAAAGATTAAAAATGTACATTAGTAACCTAAGTATGTCATCCAAATGGCCTGATGAAAAGTGAACTGATTATAGTAAATGTGAGAAACTGATGGGACTTGTGATTATTTATTATATCTGAGATCAGAAAAAAAAATAGAAGAAAAAACACACATGTTGTTTTTGTGTGAATGAGCAAAAGTTTGATAATGTCATTAGGAAAAATATTATGCCCACAATTAGCAGGAAGTTTTAGAATAAATATAATCTTTCTGGCATTTTTTTTTCTGCACTGATTGATTTAGTGATTAAAACCAACTCTGTATAAATGTTTTTATGGACTATGGATATGCAGATTTAGGTACATAAACAATGTTTATGGACCTTCAATACTCACGGTTAGGCAAAAAGGCAGCATTTTAAGATAGGGAATGAGTAGCATTCCTCCATCTACTCAGATATCTATCTTTCTGTGAAAGGAAAATAAATCTCAGAGCCCCAAAATCACTAAGTCAAAGTGAACAGCCAAGCTGGGAGCTGTGTCATGCAAACCTGCCTCCCGTTTTATTCCTAAATAAGACAGCTACAAAAATAAAATCTCTAAATACCTCCTTCACAATTTTGTCATTA
Organism: Pongo pygmaeus; assembly: GCF_028885625.2. Taxonomy (NCBI): domain Eukaryota; kingdom Metazoa; phylum Chordata; class Mammalia; order Primates; family Hominidae; genus Pongo; species Pongo pygmaeus. Next base: position 81,698,404 of record NC_072376.2, read on the forward strand.
GGGTCTTCTTTTGTGTGCACCAAGATCTTTACCCTAAAACAGTTCTGTTGAATTTCACCCCAGCAATGTAAATTGAGAGTTAATCTTCACAGGTTTGGAACAAAGGACAGAACTCAAAGTAATTCCTCTACTCACCTGAGACAAATGTGTAACTTACTGCTTCCTCTGCCTTTTCAATATTATCATGTGTAAAATTGCAGATTCACTGAGCTAGATGAATGCATAAATGACTATTGCTCTGTCCCACTCTCACAAAACAAAGATGAGGAAATATAATCAGAAAAGTGTAAAGTCTACTAAAAGATATTAAAAATGAAATATAGTATCTCACAAACACAAGTAGCTATAAATTTTATGTTTAGAAACTACACATATAACAATAGATTTTTTAAAAAGTCTACTTATTTCCAATCAAAAACACACATGTAAAATATTAAATTAGAAAAAACTTGAAGCAAACTTAAGAAAAATATATCACATATATTTTTCACACACATATATATCACAATATATCACATATGCTTGACACAATTACAGACATTAGAAAATGACTGATTTTAATTCAAAAACATTACCAAAAATAAAAAATGTAATGAAAAGTAATAACAAAATATTTAATTCACTAGTGATGACAGCCCTCAGCCCATACCACACAGCCACTGCTGGAGTCGGGAAGTACTGCTGAGGCTGCATGCTCCACGGACTCAGTAGGAAACAAGAACAGGCAGGAGCCCCATCCTTTTCTGAGTTGGCAGGGTGGTAGCACTGTGCTCCCAGATGCTGCTGCAGCTGCCCAGCTATGGCTACAGACTTGGGCATCCCTGTATTCATGGGGGTTCAGGAAGCCCCCCTGCTCCTGAAAGCTCAGAAGTGCCAGCTCCCGCTGCCTGGCTTCTCCTTATTCCCGGGACCCAGTCTGGGGTAGAGCAAAGTTGTGTCCAAGCCTGGGCACTATTGTGATGTGGCTGGGCATGTGCATGCTTGGGGCAAGGCTGACACACCAGCCCCATGACACCTCAGCCCCCTCCAGACTTTGAGCACAGACGAACATAGGAAGGCAGCCAAGTGGGGACTGAGGATGTCTCAGCACCATCCTGCAGGTGCCCCTCGGTATTAACAGCCTGAGTGCCATGGATGACTTGTTCATGGCACAGGAGACAGACTCCTGGGCGGTAAGAGGCAGATCCCTGATGAAGCCCCACCTTCAAGCTAGGGGCACCCTAAAGCCTGGGGGCTGATATGTCAGTTCAAGACGAAGGCTGCTGCTGGAAGTAAGAAATTATGGTGCCCTTTCCATGCCCACCCATGTTCAGCCCATGGACCAATCAGCAAGCAGTTCCTCCCTTCTGAGCTCATAAAAACTTCCAGATACAGTCAGACTCTAACAGACATTGGGATGACCTGCCTGTGGAAAGGTGCTACCCACTTAGGGTCTCCTGAGAGCTATTATGTCACTCAGTGAAGCTCTTCTCTGCTTTGCTCACCCACCATTTAACTGTGTACCTAATTCTTCCTGGACATGGGACAAGAACCCAGGAACCACCTAATGGTGGGACTGAAACATCTGTAACACAAACCAGCCTGAAACATGTTCCCTACTTGCCATATTGCAGGTGACAAGAAAGAGAGAAGAGCTGTAGCTCTTTGGGGAGCCCAGACCTAAGGTCTCCCCAATCAGGGATGTGACACCCTCTTTGGGGCTCTGCAGTTCCTGACATCTCCAAGCTTCCAGGTGCCACCACATTCCCCTCATCCAGATGTGGGTGACTGCAGCAGAAACTGTGTGCAGTACGTCTGGTCCAGCTGCAGCTTCACACAGAACTGGTACCTGTGCTGGTGCCTGGAGCTGCCAACCTCTCTGCAGCAGCCAACATGCCTGGCTGTGCACAGTGGCTGGACCTTGCACTCACTATTCTACACAAGCCTCAGCACTTCATGCCTAGCTTGATGTTGGCAAGTGTGGGATCCAGGCTGGTAGCAAGAGTCAAGTGAAGCCTGCTGGGCCAAGTGGGTGGAATGAGCCCAGCAGGTGCATGCAATAGTTAGGCAGAAAGTGCCACCACACACAAAGGGTTCTGGCTGGTGAAGTGACATCCCGAGGATCCCATGACACTAGGAAACTATAATAATTTGTTATATGAAGGTAGCTAACATGATCACCTTAAATTCTATAAAGCAGGAATTTTCTCATTATAAGCAGAATATAACAATTAGCCATCATCACAGAAATTTTGTCACTGTTCTTTCAGGGACTGATATATCAAATGATGCAGCAAGTGTAGTAGTATATTAATGATTTGAGCAAGAAGACTCTAACACTGATGATGATTTAATGGGCATATATAGCCTTTTTTATCCAAGATTTAGAGATGATGTGTTCCTGAGGAAAAGATCATTGGTTGGTGAGTAATTAACTGATGTTTACTGAGACATGGAAAAAGATGCAAATATATCGGTTAAAAATGTTTCAGCCTTCTAGAATATGAAAATTAAAATAAATAATATAGGTTTACATTTAATATCTAGGTTACTAGTGAGAAAAAATAAGAAATTAGAAATCATCATATTTACTTCACACACATACACACAATCAAAAACACATTACACAAAACCTAAGTTTGAATGTTTCTGATAATTAAGAATAATACGAATTATCAATCATTTTTCTCATGTAGACTATCCGCTAGGTGGGAGGTAACAAACATGAAAAATCTACAGGTAAACTTCAGAGATATTACGGTCTTAGTTCCAGACAATTGCAATAGAGTAAACATTGCAATAAACTCAATCACACAAATGTTGTGGTTTCCCAGTACATATAAAAGTTATGTTTACAGTATTAGAGAGTCTATTAAGTGTGCAAATAACATCTAAAAAACAATGTACACACCTCAATTGAAAACATTTATTGCAAAAATGTTAACAATCATCTGATCTTTAAGCCCTGTGGTAATCTCTTCGTTGCTGGAAGGTTTTTGCCTCCGTATTGATGGCTGCTGACTAATCAGAAGAGTGGTTTCTAAAGATTGAGATGGCTGCGGCATTTTCTTAAACTAATGCAATAACATTTGTCACATTGATTGACCCTTCCTTTCATGAAAGAGTTCTCTTTAGCATGCAATGGTGTCTGACAGCATTTTACCCATAGTAGAACTTCTTTCAAAGTTGAAGTTCATTCTCTCAAACTCTGCTGCTGATTGATCAAGCATGTGTATGTAATATTCCAAATCCTTTGTTGTCATCTCAACAATGTTCAGAGCATTTTCACCAAGAGCAAATTTTATTTCAGGAAACCACTTTCTTGTCCAATGCAGAAGAAGCAAATTCTCATCTATTCAAGTTTCATCATGAGATTGCAACAATTCAGTTACATCTTCAGGCTCTAATTCTAGTTCTAGTTCTTTTGCTATTTTCACCACACCTGCAGTTGTTTCTTTAACTGAAGTTTTGAACTCTTCAAAGTAATTCATAGGAATTGTAATAAATAAATCAACTTCTTCAAAACTCCTTTTAATGTTATTTTAACCTGCTCTCATAAGTCATGACTACTTCAAATATCTTCTAAAATGGTAAATACTTTACAGAAGGTTTTCAATTTACTCAGCCCATATCAATCACAGGAATTACAATTTAAGATAGCAATATCCTTAAAAAATGTATTTCTTAAATAATAAAACTTGAAAGTCAAATTTATACCTTGATCCATGGGTTGCAGAATAGATGTAATGTTATCAGGCATGAAAATAACATTAATCTCCTTGTACATTTTGATCAGAGCTCTCGCATTAGCATGTGCCTTGTCATTGAGCAGTAAAATTTTGAAAGGAGTCTTTATTTTCTGAGCAATAGATCTCAATACTGGGCTTAAAATATTCAGTAAATCATGCTGTAAACAGATGTGCTGTCATCTAGGCTTTGTCATTCTATTTATACAGCAGACACAAAGCAGATTTTTCATAATTCTCAAGGGCTGTTAGACTTCCTGATAAATAAACATTGTCTTCAACTTAAAGTCACCAGTTGAATTACACACTAACAAAAGAGTCAGCCTGTGCTTTAAAGCTTTAAAGTCAGGCATTGACTTCTTATCTTTCGCTATTAAAGACTCAAGTGACATATTTTTTCAATAAAGGGCAATTTTGTCTACATTGAAAATCTGTGGTTTAGTGTGTTAATCTTCACCAATTATCTTGGCTAGATTGTTTGGATAATTTTCTGCAATTTCTACATCAGCACCTGTGGCTTTACTTTGCACTTTTTTGTTATGGTGATAGCTTCTTTTACTAAGTTTCATGAGCCAATGTCTGCTAGCTTCCAGCTTTTTTTCTGCAGCTTCATCCACATATTTCAGGCTTCACATATTAAAAAGAGCTAGAGTCTTTCTCTGGATTAGGCTTTGGCTTAAGGAATGTTTGTGGCTGGTTTGATCTATCTAGATTAAATTTTCTTCATATCAACAATAATACAGATTAACTTCTTGCCATTTGTGCATTCACTAGAGTAATACTTGTAATTTATTTCAATAACTTTTTGTTTCTGTATTCGCGACTAGGTTAACTGCTGCAAGAGGCCTAGATATCAGCCTATCTCAGCTTTCAACATGCCTTCCTCACTTATCTTAATAATTTCCAGCTTTTGATTTAAAGTGAAACATGTGGTACTCTCTCTTTCAGTTGAACACGTAGAGAGCTTTGTAAGGTTATTAATTGGTTTAATTTTAAGGTTGTTGTTTCTCAGGAATAGGCCAGAGGAGAGGGAGAGAGACGGGAAAAAGTGGTTCGTGGGGCACTCAGTGGACAAATAACATATAATAAGTTTGACATCTTATATGGGCATAATTTGTGACACCCCCAAACAATTACAATAGTAATATGAAAAATCACTGATCACAGATCAACATAATGAATATAACAATGATGAAAAAGATTAAAACTTTATGAAAATTAGCAAAATGTGTCACAAAGATATAAATTGGTGACTTGCCGTTGGAAAAATCATGTTAATAGATTTGTTTGATTATAAGATTGCCACAAACCCTCAACTTATGAGAAAAAAAACCAAATATCTGCAAAGCATAATAAAACAAAGTGCAATAAAATAAGGTATGCTTATACTATGAAATATATTGTAATGCATCATGTTTCTGGTGCAGAGTGATCAGAAAACCAGAGAACATAATGACCCCTCTATGGAGCAATCAGAAAAAGCTGGTGTGACAGATAACATACAGGGTAAGACAAAAGCTTTGGCAGGATCTATGCAGAGTGTGGGTAACGGAAAGAATTCACAGTGAGTAGAAGAATTAGAAAAGGTCATGATATTTAGAAAGCATTCCAGTAAGTATGAATTTTAGAGTAAATTGTGTGCCAGAGATTATTTTTAAAAATTGGTTGAAATTGGAGACCTTATATAGCTTTGTATAGCATATATGGGGTTTTATTTTAATTTACAGGAAAAATAACTAAGTATTTAAGAAAGCCAGTCAAAATGTCAAGTGTTTTTTTTTTGTTTGTTTGTTTGTTTATATTGTTTTAAGCAATCAACTCTTGTTGCCAAACACAGATTGACAAGTAAAGTCAAGAGCTCACAAGTAGGAAAAATGATTAAAATGTATATTAGTAGGCTAAGTATGAGACCGTAAGGGCTGGGACCTGTCCTGATAATAGTAAATGTGAAGAACAGAGATTAAATTTGTGATTACTGACTACATCTGAGACTAGAAGAAATGCACAAAAGCAAAGGCACTGATGTGGTTTCTACATGAATGATCAAAACACAGATAATGATATTAGCTAAAGTATGATACCAAACATGAATGGCATGTTTGGAAAAAAAATATGAACCATTTGAAATTTGTGTTCCTTCAGAGCTTAATTTTTTAATGTCTTTTCCATATAAATAATTATAAATTTTTGGAGACTCATTTTTTGGACAATGTGATATAGTTTCAAGATATGGGTTAGACAATAAATTATCAACTCAGCTATCTACGCACCTGCCATTTTTTCACATTACACATTCAATGCACAATTTATAGAACTTACCTAATCCATTCGTTGATGATACATGTAAGAGAGCAAAAAACATTATGATATAGTCCCTGTGCTCAAGCAGCTCACATGTTTATATTTAAACAAGTTGACTAACATTTATGTTTATATTAAAGAAAGGGCTCCAGGCTGGGTGAGGTGGCTCACACCGGTAATTCCAGCACTTTGGGAGGCGAAGGCGGGTGGATCAAGAGGTCAGGAGATCCAGACCATCCTGGCTAACACGGTGAAACCACATCTCTACTAAAAATACAAAAAATTAGCCAGGCTTGGTGGCGGGCGCCTGTAGTCCCAGCTACTCCGGAGTCTGAGGCAGGAGAATGGCGTGAACCCGGGAGGCAGAGCTTAGAGTGAGCTGAGATCATGCCACTGCACTTCAGCCTGGACAACAGAGCCACAGAGCCAGACTGCGTTTCAAAAAAAAAAAAGGGGCTCCAATAGAGATAGTCCATAGTGAAGGGTGTTTAAAGAATATTTAGTACAGAAAGCCAAACATATTTAATTCTTTCAGATAAAGCTATGCTTCAGCTGTGACATGTCCCTAAGTGCTTAGAAAGTCAAAGGAATGCTATTTAAAACCCAAACCAAATTTAATAGCTTCTCCTTGCTAAGAAGAGAACCATATGCAAATTGGGCGATATAGTCATCGATGGAATTTTTGAGAGAGGGTGAAAGGATCAGAGATTTTATAGTTTCTGGTAATTTTTTTTTCTTTGTTTTTGTTTTTGTTGGATACAACAAATGTGTCAGAGTCTCAGGGTAATTTATTTAGCAGAACCTATTTGAGAGGAAGATTTATAATTAGCAGTTGGATAATTTTTTCTTTCATAAATAGGCAAGATTGTAATAGGGTTTCTTGTAGCAATTGAGACAATGAATGGCACTCCAGAGGAAAAGAAAAAAATGCAAAAACATAGTAAAAGAGGAAATTTCTTTGAAGAAACTGAATTAAAAACTCTTTGAAAGGAAATATTCTTTTCAAGCTGTATACAAAGCTCAGGCATGCTAGGATTACTGTATGGCTGTATCACTTCTGTGAAACACACAAATTGGATTAAAAAGTTTATTAATAATAGCAAAAGACCAATGTCCTGTGGGAAGATTATATTTGCAATATATATGCCAAATAAAAGTGAATTTTGCTTATGCTAGAAACTTGACCCTATCCAGAGAGGCCAAGCAGATACTCATATGATCTGGTGGCAGAATATAATTTTTAAAAAATTTTTCTTGGGAGTAAGTTGCCAGTATGTAACAAATTTGAGAATGTACTCTTTCCCTGGAAGCTACTAGAAGACTTAGGAGACATGACCATAAAGAGGAAAACACTAGACCTAAAAATTGTACACTCAACTGAGCACAATGACAAAGAGATACTGATGACTAAGATAGGCACATAATGCCTAGATAATAAAGTCTTCACATTAGAGATTGTACGTGGAGAATTCCAAGAAAAGTATTTCTGGAAAATAGAGAATCTTTTCAATAGGTATACATGCACTCCTTAAGGTAAAGTTAAGATTATGATATAGTATGATATAGTATGTAACAACATAATAAAAATTATATAAATAAAAAGCAAAACATGAAGTTGCAGAACAGAAAGGTAGACAAAATACAATATTTGACTCACCAGTGAATGAATGTACAAAGACTATAGAATATAATTACTAATTCCAAAGTAGTGGTGGCTTACAGTAATTAAGAATGAACGCAAAGGTGATGAAAGTTTTAAGGGAAGTAAAACTTAGGTAACGGAACATACCTGAATAAATAATGAATAAACTTAATAAATCTTAATAAATCTTAAATAAACTTAAGAAAGACCTGTGACAATATGCTATGTTGTGGAAAATGGATATGACTATATTTTTATAGTCTGAGAAATTTAACAGTGTTTATCTTTTTGGATCTCCCCTTCAATAAGCTTTAATTAGTTAAAAATCAACGTGGACTTTCATAATAAAACATTATGAATAAATGTTAAAAATATTAGATTTTTAAACCAGAAATTCCATTGTCAGTAACATATTCTAAGATTTAGTTACAATATGTACATCAAGAATATTCACTGAACCATTCTGATGGTTAATTTTAGGTGTCAACTTGATTGGATTGAAAAATGCCTAGATTGCTGGTAAAGTAGTGCTTCTGGGTGTGTCTGTGATGGCGTTAGCAGAGGAGACTGACATTTGAGTCATTGGACAGGGAGGAGAAGACCCACCCTCAATGTGGGTGGGCATAATCCAATCAGCTGCCAGCATAGCTAGAACAAAGCAAGCACAAGGCAATATAAACTGGCATGCTGAGTCTTCTGGCTTTCACCTTTCCCTCATGCTAGATGCTTCCTTCTATTCCTCTTGCCCTTGGATATGGGACTCCAGGTTTTTTGGATTTTGGACTCTTGGACTTACACCAGTGGTTTGCCAGGGGCTCTCAGTCCTTCAGCCACAGACTGAAGGCTGCACTGTCAGCTTTCCTGTCTTTAGGCTTTTGGTCTCAGACTGAGCTATTACTGCCTTCTTTCTTCCCCAGGTCACAGATGGCCTATTGTGAAACTTCACCTTGTGATTGTGTGTGTGTGTGTGTGTGTGTGTGTGTATATATATATATATATATATATATATATATATATATATATATATCCTATTAGTTCTTTCTCTAGGGAAAACCCTGAGTAATACAAATATTGGTACCAGGAGTGTTTCTAGAGGAACAGCATTTTCAGGATGGATTTTTAGGGTTGGTTTTGAGGTTTCTGGAGTTGGCTGTTTAATCTGATTAGACTCCAAAATGCTAAGAACTCTACTTCAAATAATATGTAGAACACTGATAGTCCCTAACAAAAACACGTTAGAGAGTTATGGAAAATAAATGCATTTGATAATCCTGATTCACCACTCCTGAGAGGCAAAGAGTTTAGTTGCCCAGTTCATGATGCTTTTGACCATTTGTGGAGAACCAAGGAATATAATCAAATTAGTTGATTGCTCCTGTGTTCACTGGAAAAACTAATAAAAGGAAAGGATGAGCTCAGGGATTCTATCTTCTGGCTCCAGAAGTGCATACTTAGCTGCAAATCTCCCAAGATTGTCCTTGGTGAGAGTCTTATCTTCCATAGGCAAAGGGCTGAAATTGTGGAAAATGAGATCACAAACCTTCACCATGAGATTGGCTGACCTACAAGGAGAGGTGCATGCTCAGCTTCTTCTGGTGTCAACTTAAAGTGAGGGCATTGATTGGGAAAGAGTGGAACCCTGTAACTTGGAATTGGATGTTTGAGAGGGTCCTGATGAAGCTGGGGACACTGAGCTCCTAAATTCTGATAAGCCATTTTTGCCGGAGAAATTGACTTCCCCACCATCAACATTTCCTCCCTGATCCAGGATTCATTCAGCCTTTCCAACTCTGAGGATATTAAATTTACACTTGATGAGGCAATAATTATGACCTCCCCCAAGGGAGTTGTCGGGCAAGACAATGCTAATTCTACTCAAAACCCATACCCACCACTCCTCTTTACTTCTAGATCTGTAACTAGACTCACGTCCCAGCAGACCCCTAAAGGTGAGGTTCAGAGTGTGACCCATGAGGAGGTATACTACATTCCAAAAGAACTACTTGAGTTTTCTATTTTATATAAACAGAAATATGGAAATGGATCTAAAGGATGTGGGATAATGGTAGAAGAAACACAAAGTTGGATCAGGATAAATGTATTGATATGGATCCACTAAACAAGATTCTCTATTTAATGTTGCATCTCAGGGAGTTTAAAAACGTTCTAATAGTTTATTTTCTTGGTTAGTTGAAACATGGCTTAAAAAATCCCCCACTGTAAGCAAGCTGGAAATGTCTGATCTCCCCTGGTTTAATATAGAGGAAGGGATCCAAAGGCTTAGGGAAATTGAAATTCTAGTGTGGATTTATCACTTTAGACCTACTCATCCCAACTGAGAGGGCCCAGAAGACGTATGCTTCATCAACACCTTGCAAAACAGATTTGTGAGGGGAGTACACTCATCCTTGAAGAGCTCTGCAATTGCTTTTCTCTGTATGCCAGATCTTACAGTGGGAACCACAGTCACTCAATTGGAAAACTTAAATGCAATGGGAATAATTGAACCCCAAGGTAGCAGTGGCCAAGTGGTAGCACTCAATTGTCAAAAGTGAGGCGGGCATAGTTACGATAATAGCACAGGCAAATCAGTAATCAGAATAGTCTGACTCATGTAGACCTCTGGCATTGGCAAATTATTTTTGATGTTTTTAGAAGTGAAATCAATAGGAAGCCTACTACATTCTTACTTAATTTGTAAATGCAGCAAATTTCCAGATAAAGTGGACAAAATACTAATTTGAATTACAAAAGTAGAGAGTCATGGATCTTCAATCAATTTCCAGACTTGAGGCAGTTTATAGACCCAGAACTCCTTGAATAATGTGAGAGCCAGGTTTCCTTGAGGAAGGACCCCACTATATGACCAAAAACTTGTACTGTTAATTTTTCTCCCATCCGTCTTTAAGGAGACCTCCAGGCTTTCATCAGGGTAACTGTGCATTGGGGAACGGAGAATGATCAGAACTTTCAGGGCCTACTGGACAATGGCTCTGAGCTGACATTGGTTCCAGGGAACACAAAATGTCACAGCAGCCCTCCAGATAGAGTAGAGGTTTATGGAGGTCAGGTAATTAATGGAGTTTTAGCTCAGGTCCAAATTACAGGGGCTCTAATATGTCCCTGGACTCATCCAGTGGTCATTCCCCTAGTGTCAGAATGCATAATTGGAATGGACATACTTAGCAGCTGGTAGAATCCCCACATTGGCTCCTTGATCAGTAAGGTCAGGGCTCTTATGGTGGGAAAGATCAAATGGAAGCTGTCAGAACTGCCTCTACCTAGAAAAATAGTAAATAAAAAACAATACTGCATCCCTGGAGGGACTGCAAAGATTAGTGCCACCGTCAAGGATTTGCAAGATGCAGGGGTGGTGATTCCCACCACAGCCCCCTTCAACTCTCATACTTGGTCTACGCAGAAAACAGATGGATCTTGAAGAATTACAGTAAATGACTGTGAACTTCACCAAGTGGTGACTCCAATTGCAGCTGCTGTAACAAATGTGGTTTCATTGCTTGAGCAAATAAACACATCTCCTGGTACCTGGTATTCATCCACTGATTTGGCAAATGCCTTTTTCTTCATTCCTGTGCATATGGCCAACCAGAAGCAATTTGCCTTCAGCTGGCAAGGCCAGCAAAATACCTTCACTCTCCTGCCTCAGGGGTATATTAACTCTGGCTTTGTGTCATAATCTTGTTCCCAGAGATCTTGATTGCTTTTCTCTTTCACAAGGTATCACACTGGTCCATTACATTGATGACATTATACTGATTAGACTGACCCAGTGAGTGAGAAGTGGCAGCCACACTGGACTTTTTGGTGAGACATTTGCATGTCAGGTTATAGGAAATGAAGCTGACTAAATCTCAGGGAGCTTCTACCTCAGTGAAATTTCTTAGGGTCTAGTTACATTGGCCTATCAAGATATTTTTTCCAAGGTTAGAATAAGTTGTTACATTTGGCCCCTCCTTCAACCAAGATAGAGGCACAACACCTAGTGGGACTATTTAGATTTTTGAAGAAACACATTCCTCATTTGGGTGTGTTACTCCAGCCTATTTATTGTGTGACCTGAAAGGCTGCCAGTTTTGAATGGTGTCAAGAACAGGCAAGGGCTCTGTAACAGGTCCAGGCTGCTGTCCGAGTTGATATGCCACTTAGGCCATATGACCCAGCAAATCCAATCATGATTGATGTGTCAGTGGGAGGTAGCTATGTTGTTTGGAGCCTCTGGCAGGCCCCCATAGGGGAATCACATGGAAGCTTCTAGGATTTTGGAGTAAGGTCCTGCCATCTTCTGCAGATAACTACTTTCCTTTTGAGAGACAGCTCATGGCCTGTTACTGGGTCTTGTTAGAAACTGAATGTTTGAATATGAGTCACCAAGTTACCATGCCATCTGAACTACCTATTATGACCTGAGTGCTTTCTCACCTATCTAGCCATAAAGTTGGACGTGCACAGCAGTGCTCTATCATCAAATGGAAGAGGTATATATTTGACTGGGCTCGAGCTGCTTCTAACGGCACAAGTAAGTTACATAAGAAAGTAGCTGAAGTTCCATAGGCCCCACCTCTGTCACCCTGCTTTCTCTCTCCCAGCCCACACACATGGCCTCATGGGGAGTTCCCTATGAGCAGTTGGCAGAGGAAGAGACGTGGTTTACAGATGGTTCTGCATGGTATGGAGGTGTGATGATTAATACTGAGTGTCAACTTGATTGGATTGAAGGGTGCAAACTATTGTTCCTGGGTGTGTCTGTGAGGGTTTTGTCAAAGGAGATTAACATTTGAGTGAGTGGATTGGGAGAGGCAGACCCACCCTCAATTTGGGTGGGTACCATCTATCAGCTGCTAGCACAGCTGGGGAAAAAGCAGGCAGAGGAACGCGGAAAGACTAGACTGGCCTGAGTCTTCTGGCCTCCATCTTTCTCCCATGCTGGGTGCTTCCTGCCCATAAACATCAGACTCCAAGTTGTTCAGCTTTTGGACTCTTGAACCTACACTAGTGGTTTGCCAGGTGCTCTCGGGCCTTTGGCCACAGACTGAAAGCTGCACTGTCCGCTTCCCCACTTTTGAGGTTTGGTTATGCAGACTGGCTTCCTTGCTCCTCAGCTCACAGACAGCTTGTTGTGGGACTTCACCTTGTGATTATGTGAGTCAATACTCCCTAATAAACTCTTTTTCATATATGCATATATCCTATTAGTCCTGTACCTCTAGGGAATCCTGATTAATCCAGCAGACACCACCCAAAAGTGGACAGCTGCACCACTACAGCCCCTTTCTAGCACACCCATAAATAACACTGAGCAATGCACCTGGTTGCGCACTTTGCTTGGAAGGAGAAATGGCCAAATTTGTGATTATATACTGATTCATGGGCTATGTAGCCAATGATTTGGCTGGATGGTCAGGGACTTAGAAGAAGCATGATCGAAACATTTTTGACAAATAAATCTGGAAAAGAACTATGTAGATTGACCTCTCCGAGTGGTCAAACACTGTGACTGTATTTCTGTTTCATGTGAATACTCATGAAAAGGTGACCTCCGTAGAATTCTGATAATCAAGTGGTTAGGATGACCTATTCTGTGGACACCATTCAGCCTCCTTCTCCGTCCACTCCTGTCATTGCCCCGTGAGCTCATGAACACAGTAGCCATTGTGGCAGGAATGGAGATTATGCATTCAGCAACAGGGACTTCCACTCACCAAGGCTGACTTAACCACAGCTACGACTGAATGTCCCATCTGCCAGCAGCAGAGAAAAACACCAAGCCCTTGATATGGCACCATTACTCAGGGTAATCAGCTAGCTGCTTGCTGACAGGTTGATTACACTGGACTTTTTCTTTTTTTCTCATGGAAAGGGCAGTTGTTTGCCCTCACTAAAATAGACACTTTCTGCAGATATGAATTTTCCAATCCTGCACTCAATGCTTTTGCCAAGACTATCATTTGTGGATTCACAGAATACCTTGTCCACTGTCATCGTAGTCCACACAGCATTGCCTCTGACCAAGGCTCTCACTCCACCAAAAAAGAAGTGCAGCAGTGGGCTCATGTACATGGAATTCACTGGTCTTGCAATGTTCTCTGAGGCATGGCATCATCCTGAGTCAACTGGCTTGTTGAATGGTGGAATGACCTTTTGAAGTCACAATTACATCACCAACAAGGTGACAATACTTTGCAGGGCTGGGACAAAATTTTCCAGAAGCCTCTGTATACTCTGAATCGCTGTCCAACATATTCTACTGTTTCTCCCATAGCCAAGGTTCATGGGTCCACGAATCAAGCAGTGGAAGTGGAAGTAGCGCCACTCACCATTACCTTTAAAATAAATTTTGCTTCCTGTTTTCACAACATTTTGTTCTACTGGCCTAGAGGCCTTTAATAATCAAGTGATTAGGATGACCCCTTCTGTGGACACCACTCAGCCAGCTTCTCCATCCGCTTCTGTCACTCCTGTCAGGCAGGGAGGAATGCTGCCACAAGTAGACACAACAATTACTTTATTAAACTGGAAGTCAAGATTGTGACCTGGCCACTTTGGGCTCCTCCTTTCTTTAAGCCAACAGACTAAGAAGGGAGATATCATGTTGGCTGGAGTGATTGACCTGAATTATTAAAATGAAGTTATACTACAACTCCATAATGGATGTAAGGAACAGTATTTCTGGAATACAGGAGATTCCTTAGGGCATCTCTTACTATTACCATGCCCTTTGATTAAGATCAGTGGGAAACTACAACAACTAAATTCAGGCAGGACTACAAATGGCTCAGACCCTTCAAAAATAAGGTTTTGGGTTAGCCCACCAACTAAAAAATGACCAACAGCTGATTTGCCTGCTGAAGGCAAAGGGAATACAGAATGTGTAGTAGAAGGTAGTTATTAACACCAGCTACAACCGCATAAACAGTTGCAGAAACAACAACTGTAATTGGCATGAGTATTTTCTCCTTATTTTATTAAGAATACATTTGTGCATGTATACACTTGTACTATGAAAATATCTTCATTTTATTTCCTTTCTTTTTTCTTTATAATGTAACATAAGATTTATTTACTTCATATTAGCATTTAAGTGTTTTTAACTTAACGTAATAGCATTTTGGTTAAGGATTAATGTACTTCCAGTTGTAGAAAGAATAGCTATATTATGTTAGATGTAAATATAATCTTTTTATTTTCTGTATTTGGTGATTAATATGATTTCAGGAGATGTGTATTAGTGCCATGTTGACAAGGGATGGACTTGTGATAGTAAATATTAGGTGCTAATTTGATTAGATCAAAGCATGCATAGATAGCTGGTAAAGAACTGTTTCTGGGCTTGTCTGTGAGGGTATTGCCAGAGGAGATTGAAATTTGAGTCAGTAGACTAGGAGAGGAAGACTCACCCTCAATGTGGGCGAGCACCATCAAATTAGCTCCCAGCATGGCTAGACCATAGCAGAAGGAAGAAAGTGGAATAAGCTGGCTTGCTGTGTCTTCTGGCTGTTATCTTTCTCTCATGCTAGATGCTTTCCACCTATTCCTCCTGCCTTTGGACATGAGACTCCAGGTTTTTTGGCCTTTGGGCTCTTAAACTTAACTCTAGTGGTTTGAAAGGTGCACTCTCAGGCTTCCCTGTGTTTAAGGCTTTTGGTGTCAGACTGAGCCACTACTAGCTTCTTTCTTCCCCAGCTTGCAGATGCCCTATCATGGGACTTCACCTTGTGATTGTGTGAACCAATTATTTTTAATAAACACTGTTATACATACATATATCTGTTGTGAGAAGTCAGGGACCCCAAACAGAGGGACTGTCTGAAGCCATGGCAGAAGAACGTGGATTGTGAAGATTTCATGGACATTTATTAGTTCCCAAAATTAATACTTTTATAATTTCTTATGCCTGTCTTTACTGAAATCTCTAAACGTAAATTGTGAAGATTTCATGGACACTTATCACTTCCCCAATCAATACCCTTGTGATTTCCTAGGCCTGTCTTTACTTTAATCTTTTAATCCTGTCAGCTGAAGAGGATGTATGTCACCTCAGGACCCTATGATAATTGCATTAACTGCACAAATTGTAGAGCATGTGTGTTTGAACAATATGAAATCTGGGCACCTTGAAAAAAGAACAGGATAACAGCAATGTTTAGGGAACAAGAGAGATAACCTTAAACTCTGACCTCCAGTGAGCTGGGCGGAACAGAGCCATATTTCTCCTCTTTCAAAAGCAAATGGGAGAAATATCGCTGAATTCTTTTTCTCAGCAAGGAACATCCCTGAGAAAGAGAATGCACCCCTGAGGGTGGGTCTATAAATGGCCCCCTTTGGTGTGGCCATCTTCTTTGGCGGAAACTGTAGGGATGAAATAAATCCCAGTCTCCCACAGCACTCCCAGGCTTATTAGGAAGAGGAAATTCCCACCTAATAAATTTTGGTCAGACCAGTTGCTCTCAAAACCCTGTCTCCTGATAAGATGTTATCAATGACAATGGTGCCCAAAACTTCATTAGCAATTTTAATTTAGCCCCGGTCCTGTGGTCCTGTGATCTTGCCTTGCCTCCATTTGCCTTTGATACTCTATTACCTTGTGAAGTACGTGATCTTTGTGACCCACACCCTATTCGTACACTCCCTCCCCTTTTGAAAGTCCCTAATAAAAACTTGCTGGTTTTTCGGCTTGTGGGGCATCACGGAACCTACTGACGTGTGATGTCTCCCACGGATGCCCAGCTTTAAAATTCCTCTCTTTTGTACTCTGTCCCTTTATTTCTCAAACCGGCCAATGCTTAGGAAAAATAGAAAAGAAACTACGTGACTATTGGGGCAGGTTCCCAGATATATATCCTATTAGTTCTGTCCCTCTGGAGAACCCTAATACAACCATTATCATGGATAGTACCAAAATAACTCATATGTCTATAAGTTGTCCCTGGTACATTTATATAGTAAAGCCTTCTCATTGATTCAATAATAATGAGGGAGTTTTCCTTACACTCATATAGGAGAGAAGTCCATATATAGTATGAAGTAAAAAATTAGGTGGGTCTTTTTATTATCTCTACTTGGTTGTGATAAAGAAACTGTGATACTGGAATCTTTTTTGAATTTTTTCTATGTAGTATATGAATAAATTTGGTTTTATTAATTGTATGTAATGTAATAGGATATTATAATATAAAAATGAAGAAACTACAGTGATATGCAAAAATGTAGATAAATTAGACATCATTGAAGAAGTTAGACATAGGATATTTTTAAATTACTTTATTGCCTTATTTACACAGATGCAAAGACATACAGATTTCAATCATTAGCCAGAGATGGGAGAAAGAATCAGGAGTCACATCTCTGCCATTTAAGTAACATGTAGACATTTGTCAGCCAAATGCTTACCTCCAAAGCAAGATATAAAGACTTCCACTTTCTAGTTTCTTTGTATTGGCACTTATCATTCCACAGTCTGTGTAAATATTTCATTTACTTTTCCAACAACTAACTGGTAGGAACAACAGTCACAACCAGAAAAACACATAGAATAGAATGTAGTTAGAAAGATAAAAAGTTAAGGTGCTAGAGCTTTTAAAACTTAGTGTTAAGTTTTAACAAGGAACCTCAAGATTTTCTCTGAAGGGGGTACGACATTATATTCATATTTGGAGCTAAACTATCACCTATTTTCCTGAAATGTCTTCTCCATTAGAAAAACATTCCCTGATTTACTACCGAGTTCTGGTGGATACTTACTATTAATATTTGTCCATGGGCACCAAGAACCTGTGCTACCTGAGATGCTCATTCTGTTGTGACAACAACAAAAATATAACTGAACATTAACAACAATATTCTACTGTTAATGAACATACAAATATAAGAAAAGGACTGAGAAATTTCAGAAAAACAAGTAAATTGCTTTAGCAAATGGATAAGGCTCTCATGGAACTGAACAATGTTTTTAAACCAATCTCACTAGACCTGCCTAGAGATTCATAGGGTAATTTCAAATTTAAAAAACAAAACACAAGGTTACAGTCCCACTCAGGAGTGTCTCTTAAAAAAATATTTAAACAGGCCAGGTGCGGTGGCTCACGCCAGTAATCCCAGCACTTTGGGAGGCCGAGGCGGGCAGATCACGAGCTCAGGAGATCAAGACCATCCTAGCTAACATGGTGAAACCTCATCTCTGCTAAAAATACAAAAATTAGCTTGGTGTGGTGGCGGGCACCTGTAGTCCCAGCTACTGGGGAGGCTGAGGCAGGAGAATGGTGTGAACCCAGGAGGCGGAGCTTGCAGTGAACCAAGATTGCCCCACTGCACTCCAGTCTGGGTGACAGAGGGAGACTCCATCTCAAAAAAAAAAAGAAAAAGAAAAAGAAAAAAAAAAAACAGAAAAGAAAAAAATTGAACAAAATCCTTCTAATGGGCAGAATATCAAGCAGTACATCTAAATAACTGTCTTTTTTTTGGGAGGGGGAGGAGCAGAGAATGGCCTGTGTTACAGATCTACAGAATCATAGGTAGTACCTAATGAATTGACTAGTTTGTTAAGGATATGGAAATAATCTTAGTGAAAAATTAATGGAAAGAGTATTAGAGGTAGACTTATGTGGGTTTACCTCTTGTAATTGGCAGAAATTACTTAGAAGGCATGCACTCTAGGAACTGTCTCAGCAATAAGGTGGATTGAATAAGCAGTCCTATGGAAACCAGTCTTTTCCTCCAGACCTCCAGAATTTGATCATAAGGTTTATTTTTAAAAAGGAGCAATGGTGTCTAGGACAGAGACTATATATAAGTTTATGACATGGACTTTACCCCATCAAGGCTGATCTGGCTACTACAGCTGCTACATGCTTGATATGTTAATAGCAGATGTCAACCTGACCCCTCCTCAGCATGGCATCATTCCCCAAGATTCTAGCCAGCCACAGATACATTACATACATCACCTTTCATCATACAGCATGCATTCTTTTTTTCATAGTACATATGATTTAAAAAAACCCCAGAATTTTCCACATCTTCTCTTTATTATTTATGGTGACATCAAAATCTGTGAACATGAAGGACCCATAGTCAAATCATGATATTAATCTCAATATTGGGTATGAACAGGAAATATATTCACAGCCAAGGAAATGCAACAAGTTCTAATGTCTATGAAATGTGCTCATTTTATAAAATTCCCCATTATCTAATGAAGATCCTGAAAGTTTTACCTGAGAGACAAAACCGATTTTATGGTCTTAAAGAATGCAGTATGTGCTTTAAATTAGAATCTGATAGCAGATATCTTCCATATTTTAGTTTAAGTACATGGGTCTAGAATTAAGGAATTTAAAAAGGGAATGAATTCTCTCAAAAGTATGCTCCATTATTTTTCCTAAACTATTTTTTTTATTATTGTAACCTTGAGGCAATTTGAAGATTGTCAATCACAAGAGAGGAATATGGGATCCAAATATGGGAATATGGGATTCATATTACCTATGGATTTGGCCACAATTTACTTAGATTGGAAGCTGAGAGTGCCTCTTGATTATTCTGAGCTACTGTGTTTTAGACTTTGGCCAGAGAAGGCCTTATTGATTGGTTATTGATCCAAAATACCAAAGATAAACTAGGATGCTAAAATATGTTGAGTGTAGTCTAAATTATAGCTAATATCTGCATATTACAATAACATATCTTAATACTTTGGTATTCAATAATAAAATTCAGTGAAAAGTAATGGCAAATCATTAAGACAAAACATATTATTACATTGATTTGAAATTGATGAAATTTTGGATAATTCTACCAGCTAAAGAACTTTGACCAGAGGAAGTGCTGCCAGAGAATAAGGGACACATGCAATGTTTACGAACAAACTAAGTTAAACAACCAGCTTCAGCCTCCTGATTAACTCTAAGGGATGACTTTATAAGCGCTGTGCAAAAGCACTCTCGCTGATGTGACCTGGTGTCTGCTGTGTGAGGGATGAGACTTTCCACATTTGACTCATCTGAATAGTTTTGCTAACAGCTGTTAGGGAAAGTTGATCCACAGTCTCTCTCTCTCTCTCTCTCTCTCTGTCTCTGTCTCTGTGTGTGTGTGTTTGTGCATGTGTGTCTATGTGTGTGTATCCATGTATATCCTGCAGTTACACTGAGTAATCCAGTTTGCATGACACAGGAATTTTTTCCAGCTGGTCTTCTAATGATATTAAGACGAAGAGAGATAACTGCAGAACATCAAAGAGAAGGAGGAGAGAAAGCAGCTCTTATCTTACCTGCTCTTTCTCTACCTTGGCTTCGCCTTGCTTTCAGTGGCTGTGTCTCTCTGCAACCCCATCTCTTACCATGGTATCTTGTTTCCACAGTTCCACTTCTTAAGGAACTCTAAAATGTCACTGCTTTTACTTGTCCTTTCCAACCTAGGGTTGATGGAGAATTTCTTGGTAAGTCATAGTTCCTAATTTATTTTCTTAGCTCTGTCAACATTGCCGGGAATAGTAACATCCTAAAGCTGAATTATCATGGGGATACACCCGTAAATAAAATAAAGCCCCTCAGCTTTCAGGTAAAACAAAACAAACTTGGCAGCAAGGAGACCCTGGCAGATTCAGTGGCTTTGGCAAGGCCGGAGGTTAGTCACACCTCATTACTCCCCTTCCCTATAACTGCCACAGGACTTTATTTTCTAGTAATTGAACAGACACCAGTTTCTGAAAAAAAATGACTGAAAGATTTTTTCCACCAACGTTGACAGACTGTCTAACATCATGACTAGACTCCCCTCCCTTACTGTGGTTTCTCTAGGACAGCTGACCGGACTTACAAAGCATTCTTTCCTAAGCAATAACGACAGACCACAGACTGGTTCGGACCAGCCCATGATGACTGTGTGCAAGGCACCTTTATGCCCTCTGATTGACTTTTTGATGTAAAGAGACAAGTTTCAGTTCATGCTAATGTTAATTCTCCGTGCCACAGTGAACATGGGATGAACATACATGTTTGTTCACCATGCATGTGTTTGGCCTTCCTCATAAATATTTGTAGGATTATTATATATCCTACTGAATATGTATGCATTACTGGTCGGATCCTGTTAGGCATAAAGCCCAGCCTCTTTTTTTGTCTCTGAATCATATGCTTTTGGTATTAGCTGGAGACTCTCTTTCCTAGCCTGCAGATTGTAACTCTTTGTAACAAATAAATCTCTCTTTTTTTCTTCTTTCACATATCTCATGGTGTTTCATTAACACACTTTCCTGAAGCTCCTAAGCACCTACCTAGCTCCTAAATTGACAATTTCAATATAATTCAGTAAATTATTATTATCCGTGCATATATTTTAAAAACTCAGTTGACTGGAATAATTGAGAGGGGAAAAGAGACAACCAAGTCTGACTCTTTAGGATTGAATTTAAGCTAAGTGTTGAGAGTATTCCTATTTAAAATGAACACACTGTTCCCTTTGTCCAGAAATCATGGCACAAGGGCTTTGAAAAGATAGTTTTATGTAGACTATTTTCACTAAAAAAACACACTGCACAGAATTCCATTTGAGTTTGCCTTCTTCCCTACTTCTCAAATGACAGACTTCAAAAGTAAATGGAGTACTATACCTATCCTTCAAGTTTGGACACTAAATAAAATAATTGTCTCAGATAGCCTAGAAAAAGTTTAAGGCACCTATACAAATTCAGAGCAAATGCTGAGAAAGCACGTTAAAAAAAAAAAACACGAGTTGATAACCATTTACCTAATATTAATTTTTTTTCTAAATGGCAGACTAAGAAGGCAATCAAGCATAACATATGCTATGGTCTGAATGTGCCCTCCAAAATTCATATATTGAAACTTAATTGCCAATGTGTTAGTACTAAGAGGTGGGCCTTTAAGAGGTGTGATAAGGTCGTGAGGACAGAACCTTCATGAATGAAATTAGGGGCCTTATAAAACAGCTTGGAAGAATGGGCTTCTTCTCTTCCACTCTTTGCCATGTAAGAACACAGCATTGGCCCACTATTTATCTTCCATCTTTTCTGCCCTGCAAGAACACCAAGAAGGCACCTCTTATGGCCTTCAGCAGATGCCAAAACTGCTGGTGCCTTGATCTAGAACTTTTTAGCTTCCAGAATTGTGTGAAAATAAATTTCTCTTCTCTATAGATTGATGAATCTCTGTTATTTTTTCACCAGAAGTAGGTTGAGACAATATGTGAATCCCCAAAAGAGAATATTTGAAATAAAATAAGAATGTGAGGGTAATAGATACTAGATCAAAAATCCGATTATGAAACAAAATGATAAAAGATTTAGGTGAGATGTTAATTTGTGAGAAATAACACTTGAAAGAATTGATAAATAAATTAGAAAGCAAGGCTTATGGCATTAAAGTGAATTTACTAATTGAAATTATTTCAGGCAATCTCAATGAGCTAAGAATACTAAAAATTAATTAAAACAATTAGACAAAAAATAATACAGAATGAGGATAATCAAAATATTTTAACATAGGGACAACTGAAATCTGATGTCCCAAAAGCGGAGAAAAAATGGAACTGAAAATTATCCTAATAATCAAACAAAAATTAATTTCTAAAATAAAAAATGAATATATTAAATCTTGGATTAGCTGTGTTATAAAGACACACTATTAGCCTAGAAAATGTATAAAATATATAAAAATATATTAAAATTAAGCTTCTGAGTTTAAAATATAATGATTTTTTCTAGTCAAAATGGAAACTTTTAAAAAAAGAAAATAATTTGACAGAACTTAAAAGCTCTTTAGTAGCATTTAAAGCTGGAAGACTGAATATTACTTACACAGTTATGAATGGAAGAAAGTGAGAGCTAAGTATATGATATTAAGATTTAGATTATGGTCATTCTGACATAAATGCAATGAGTAAATATTGCCAAACTTGATGAGAATTAATATCCATGAGTCTTTACTGAAAGCAAATTCTGTATGACATGTTCAAACCAGAAAAAAATCAAAATATTCTGGAATAATCTCTGATTCAATGGTGAACATTGAATTCCTTCAAATATAGCAAAAAGACCAAAGAAATGTGAAGCAAATAAGTGTCAGAACTATTGACAGGTTATAATTATGATATAAATCGTATAAATTGGAGATGAAATTACTTCCATAGCAGAAGTTTAGCTAGTGGCTAAAATTAAAATGCGTGGTTAAAAATAATGGCTAAAACTATGCATAAATATATCATACTATTTCTTAATGTTAGAGACATCTATCAGAGAAAAAACTGTATAAAGATATATATCTAAAATTCAGTAGAGATTAGAGTTCCATTTCAATATCTTTCAGCTAAATCAAATAAAATTATATTTAAAATTTTATTTAAAAATACACAAATACTACTAATCCACGAGTGTGGATAACCCCCAAAAAATGGCTATCACACTGGCCCTTTGCTCTTCCTGGTGGAGGGCAGCTGCCCCACATGATGAGGCAAAGGGCCCACCTAGCTGTTAACACCTAAGCCATCCACAGATGGCTGAGCTGAAAGAGCACCGTAACACACCCTCTGGAGCTTCAGGGGGTCACAGGCATCTCTACCTAGATGCTGCCATGGGGCCTGCACACAGTTTGCTCATGCTGGTGCCCAAAAGCAGCTGGCCAGACCCCATACTCACTTGCCTAGGTGCTCCTTCCTACAATGAGTTGAGCCAGGCCAGCTGAGTAAATGGAGTTTGTTCCGGCCAGTGTCCAAAAGTGGTTGTCCAGTTCCTGTACCTGCTCACTCCCGGTTCCTGCACTTGTTTGCTTGCATGCTCCCTCCTGCAAGGGATACAGGGACAGGCTGAGTAAATGAGACACCCCTGTCGTGAGTCCCACAAAGGGGTCAAGAAAATATCCTGCATCAATAGATTAGACTTCATACACAGTGGTACTTATCTGGAGGTTTATTAATGACTGCTTTTAAGATATTTTAAAAATTCACTCTTGTCATTATGTTTACATTCATCTCCACAGCTGCCCCTTTGACTTTTATGTGAATGATGTCATTAGGCTGATGAGCAAATATGGGAAGTCACACCATACAGACCTATGATAAATAGCTTTATAGATCCCATTACTTACACCATAAGTGATAAATACTTTCTTTTTGAGATGACCTACTTTGTGGAATGGATGAGAATGAGATAAGGATTTCATTCAAGGGCAGGGCCAAGATGATGAACTACAAGCAGCTCATGTGTGCTGCTCTCAGAAACAGGAAACAAAAGGGTTAGTGGACCCTGACCCTGCAAGTCAATTATTTGAGAAACCATGTCGGGATCCATCAAAGCAGCAGAGGAACACAGAGAGCAGAGAGGAGCAAACCTGGGCACTGACCTGTCTAGGCTTAGAATGGAGGAAGGAGAACCTCTCCAACATGAGAAAGGAAGAGTGAGTGACAGCTCCGAGAGGGATTAACGCTCTCCATAGGGACCAGTGCAAGAATAGGAACATGAAAATCTCCCTTCTCCCCTCCCCAGCACCCCTGTAGTGTGCTTCTTGATTGAGGCAGAGAGCCACTCAAACATTTTGCCAGGTGAACTTACAAGGACATCTTATAAGCTTTAGGCCCAAGAGAAGACCAGCAATGATGCCACAGGTAAAATAGAAGACACAGTTGTGGTGCCCGGGAGCAGTAAGATTGCTCCCTTTGCTGGAAGGGGCATAGCACCATTTTCAAGCCCAGCTGTCCTGCTTTGTCCCAAACTTGGCTGGCTACTCCACCAACCCAGCTACTAGTAGCCAAGTGGGCAACACTTACTTGAGATTCCAGCCCACTGGTCACATTTTAGTGTAAACTCAACTGGAGTGCATAGTCTCCTCATGTCCCAGGAAACACCCAGATGGCAGGGCATGTGACCTCACTCAACCACACCAGTTATAGCCAGGTGAGCAATGCCTCTAGAACTTCTGGCCCAGTAGCCCTGAATCTGTGTGTACTCAGCTAGAGCATGCAGCATTCCATTGGTCCAGGAAACACCTAGGTGAAAGAGTGCATGAGGTTGCTCACCTCCATCACTAGTAGTCAAGTGGGCAATACCTGTTAGAGCTTCTGACCCAGCAGTCCTGCTTCTGTGGGAATTCAGGTAGTAGGTACAGCCTCTTGTTGTCCCAGGAAGCACCCACACAGGAGGGCAGGTGTCCCCCACAATTACTGCTGCTGATAGCCGGGCAAGCCAAACCTGCTAGAACTTTCTGCCCATCAGTTCTACTGCTGGCTGAATTTGCTGGGCAGCATATCCTGCTATTGCCTTGGAAATACCCAGACTACAGGGCAGACAACTCCAGTCACCCCTACCTCCAATAGTCAGGTGGGCCATATCTGTTTAGAGCTTCCAATCAGTATCCACCTTTCCATCTGAATTCTGCTGACAGGTGTAACCCTGGGCTGCTCCAGAAAGTATATAGACAACACTTTAGGGCTGGCTTGTCAAGGGTATTGCTTGTCTGCCAACAGTGGCCCCTGCCTGAAAAAGCCCCATGGACCAGAACAATCAACAATAGAAACAAGGATATGGAGATATTAATTAGAGACAAAACACAAACAGTTCACTATTCCAAACCCAGGAGTGGACTAGAATTGAAGCCAGTCAACCAAAGCCACGTAATATCATAATCACTCACAGGAGAAAAAAGTAAACAATTCCATCCAAAGGACAGCAACTTCAAATAATAAAGGAATATCAGTCCACACAAATGAGAAAGAACAAGTGCTACAAGTCTGGCAACTCAAAAGTGAGGGTGCCTTCTTCTTTCCAAATGACTGCACTAGTTCTCCAGCAAAGTTTATTAACCAGGCTGAAATGGCTAAAATGACAGAAATAGAATTTAAGATATGGATAGACATAAAGATCATTGAGATTCAGGAGAATGTCAAAACCCAATTCAACAAAGCTAAGAATCACAATAAAACAACGCAGGAGCTGAAAGATGAAATAGCCATTATATAAAAGAACCAAACTGATCTGTTAGAACTGAAAAACACACTACAAAAATTGCATAATGCAATCACAAATACTGAGGACAGAATACGCTAAGCTGAGGAAAGACTCTTAGAGCTTAATGATAGGCTCTTGAAATAACTGAGTCAGGCAAAAATAAAAAAAATTAAATAATCCCTGAGAAATCTGGAATTATGTAAAGAGACAAAATATATGACCCATTGGCATCACTGATAGAGACAGGGAGAAAGTAAGCAACTTGGAAACTATATTTCAGGATATCGTCCATAAAACTTTCCCATACTAACCAGAGGGGCCAACATTCAAATTCAAGAAATGCAGAGAATATCTGTAATTATGCAAAAAAAAATCCATCCCCAAAACACATAATCATCAGATTCTTCAAGGTTTAAATGAAATTAAAAAAATGTGAAAGGTGGATAGAGTGAACAGACTGTTCACCTACAAAGGGAACCTCTTCAGGCTGACAGCAGACTTTTATTTTATTTTATTTTATTTTATTATTATTATACTTTAAGTTTTAGGGTACATGTGCACAATGTGCAGGTTAGTTACATATGTATACATGTGCCATGCTGGTGTGCTGCACCCATTAACTCATCATTTAGGATTAGGTATATATCCTAAAGCTATCCCTCCCCCCTCCCCCCACCCCATAACAGTCCCCAGAGTGTGATGTTCTCATTGTGTCTCACGTGTCTGATTGTTCAGTTCCCATCTATGAGTGAGAATATGTGGTGTTTGCTTTTTTGTTCTTGTGATAGTTTACTGAAAATGATGATTTCCCATTTCATCCATGTCCCTACAAAGGACATGAACTCGTCATTTTTTATGGCTGCATAGTATTTCATGGTATATATGTGCCACATTTTCTTAATCCAGTCTATCATTGTTGGACATTTGGCTTGTTTCCAAGTCTTCGCTATTGTGAATAGTGCCACAATAAACATACGTGTGCATGTGTCTTTATAGCAGAATGATTTATAATCCTTTGGGTATATACCAGTAATGGGATGGCTGGGACAAATGGTATTTCTAGTTCTAGATCCCTGAGGAATTGTCACACCGAATTCCACAATGGTTGAACTAGTTTACAGTCCCACCAACGGTGTAAAAGTGTTCCTATTTCTCCACATCCTCTCCAGCACCTGTTGTTTCCTGACTTTTTAATGATTGCCATTCTAACTGGTGTGAGATGGTATCTCATTGTGGTTTTGATTTGCATTTCTCTGATGGCCAGTGATGGTGAGCATTTTTTCATGTGTTTTTTGGCTGCATAAATGTCTTCTTTTGAGAAGTGTCTGTTCATGTCCTTCACCCACTTTTTGATGGGGTTGTTTGTTTTTTTCTTGTAAATTTGTTTGAGTTCATTGTAGATTCTGGATATTAGCCCTTCGTCAGATGAGTAGGTTGTGAAAATTTTCTCCCATTTTGTAGGTTGCCTGTTCACTCTGATGGTACTTTCTTTTGCTGTGCAGAAGCTCTTTAGTTTAATTGGATCCCATGTGTCAATTTTGGCTTTTGTTGCCATTGCTTTTGGTGTTTTAGAC
This sequence comes from Pongo pygmaeus, assembly GCF_028885625.2. NCBI lineage: Eukaryota > Metazoa > Chordata > Mammalia > Primates > Hominidae > Pongo > Pongo pygmaeus. The sequence goes on from NC_072376.2 coordinate 81,725,617, forward strand.
ATGAAGTCCTTGCCCATGCCTATGTCCTGAATGATAATGCATAGGTTTTCTTCTAGGGTTTTTATGGTTTTAGGTCTAATGTTTAAGTTTTTAATCCATCTTGAAATAATTTTTGTATAAGCTATAAGGAAGGGATCCAGTTTCAGCTTTCTACATATGGCTAGTCAGTTTTTCCAGCACCATTTATTAAATAGGGAATCCTTTCCCCATTGCTTGTTTTTGTCAGGTTTGTCAAAGATCAGATAATTGTAGATGTGTATTATTATTTCTGAGGGCTCTGCTCTGTTCCATTGGTCTATATCTCTGTTTTGGTACCAGTACCATGCCGTTTTGGTTACTGTAGCCTTGTAGTATAGTTTGAAGTCAGGTAGCATGATGCTTCCAGCTTTGTTCTTTTGGCTTAGGATTGACTTGGCAATGCGGGCTCTTTTTTGGTTCCATATGAACTTTAAAGTAGTTTTTTTCCAATTCTGTGAAGAATATCATTGGTAGCTTGATGGGGATGGCATTGAATCTATAAATTACCTTGGGAAGGATGGCCATTTTCACGATATTGATTCTTCCTACCCATGAGCATGGAATGTTCTTCCATTTGTTTGTATCCTCTTTTATTTCATTGAGCAGTGGTTTGTAGTTCTCCTTGAAGAGGTCCTTCACATCCCTTGTAAGTTGGATTCCTAGGTATTTTATTCTCTTTGAAGCAATTGTGAATGGGAGTTCACTTATGATTTGGCTATCTGTTGGTCTGTTATTGGTGTATAAGAATGCTTGTGATTTTTGTACATTGGTTTTGTATCCTGAGACTTTGCTGAAGTTGCTCATCAGCTTAAGGAGATTTTGGGCGGAGGCAATTGGGTTTTCTAGGTATACAATCATGTCATCTGCAAACAGGGACAATTTGATTTCCTCTTTTCCTAATTGAATACCCTTTATTTCCTTCTCCTGCCTGATTGCCCTGGCCAGAACTTCCAACACTATGTTGAATAGGAGTGGTGACAGAGGGCATCCCTGTCTTGTGCCAGTTTTCAAAGGGAATACTTCCAGTTTTTGCCCATTCAGTGTGATATTGGCTGTGGGGTTGTCATAGATAGCTCTTATTATTTTGAGATACGCCCCATCAATACCTAATTTATTGAGAGTTTTTAGCATGAAGGGTTGTTGAATTTTGTCAAAGGCCTTTTCTGCATCTATTGAGATAATCATGTGTGCTTTGTCTTTGGTTCAGTTTATATGCTGGATTGCATTTATTGATTTGCGTATATTGAACCAGCCTTGCATCCCAGGGATGAAATACAAACTACCATCAGAGAATACTACAAACACCTCTACTCAAATAAACTAGAAAATCTAGAAGAAATGGATAAATTCCTCGACACATACACCCTCCCAAGACTAAACCAGGAAGAAGTTGACTCTCTGAATAGACCAATAACAGGAGCTGAAATTGTGGCAATAATCAATAGCTTACCAACTAAAAAGAGTCCAGGACCGGATGGATTCACAGCTGAATCCTACCAGAGGTACAAGGAGGAACTGGTACCATTCCTTCTGAAACTATTCCAATCAAGAGAAAAAGAGGGAATCCTCCCTAACTCATTTTATGAGGTAGCATCATCCTGATACCAAAGCCGGGCAGAGACACAACCAAAAAAGAGAATTTTAGACCAATATCCTTGATGAACATCAATGCAAAAATCCTCAATAAAATACTGGCAAACTGAATCCAGCAGCACATCAAAAAGCTTATCCACCATGATCAAGTGGGCTTCATCCCTGGGACAGCAGACTTTTAAACAGAAAATCTACAAGCCAGAAGAGTTTAGGGGCATATACACAGAATTCTTCAAGAAGGAAATTTCCAAACAAGATTTCCAGACAAATTGATGCATAATGAAGGAGAAATAAGATTCTTTTCAGATAAGTAAATTTTGAGCGAATTTGCCACCAAACCTCACTTTAAAAGGTCCAGAAGGAAGTGATGAATATGGAAACAAAAGATTGTTACCAACCACTACAAAAACACATGTAAGTACTGAGATTACTGACACTATAAAGTAACCACACAAACTAGTCTGCATTATAATGAGCTGACGATGCAACAACAGGATCAAATCTACACATAGCAATATTAACCTTCAGTATAAATAGGCTAAGGTCCCCTCAAATGGCACAGAGTGACAAGCTGGATAAAGAAGCAAGACCCAATGTCATGCTATCTTCAAGAGATCCGTCTCTCATGCTGTGACATCCATAGGCTCAAAATAAAGGGATGGAGAAAAGTCTACCAAACAAATGGAAAACACACACACAAAAAAGGAGGGCTTGTAATCCTAATTATAGATCAGAAGGATTTTAACAAAGATAAAGAATATTATTATATAATGGTAAAAGTTTCAATTCAACAAGAAGACCTATCTTAATTATGTATGCACCAGACAATAGAGCACTCAGATTTATAAAGCAAGTTATTTTAAATATATGATGAGACTGAGATTCCTATACAATAATAATGGGAGATCGCAACACTCCACTGACAATGTTAGACAGATCATCAAGGCAGAAAATTGACAAAGATATTCATGACCCGAACTCAAAACTTGACCAAATGGACCTAATAGACATCTACGGAAGTCTTCACCCAAAACAACAGAATATACATTCTTCTCATAGCCATGTGGCTCATACTTCAAAATTAACCACATAATCAGACAAAATACAATAATCAGCAAATTCAAACAAAAACCAAAATCATATCGACCATTCTCACAGACCAAGCACAATAGTAATAGAAATTAATAGTAAGAAAATCACTCAAAACCATACAATTACATGTAAAATTTTAAAAAACCTACTACTGAATGACTTTTGCAGAAATAAAGAAATTCTTTGAAACTATGAGAACAAAGATACAAAATACCAGATTCTCCAGAACACAGTTAAACAGTTTTAGAGGGAAGTTGATATCATTGAATGCCTACATGAAACATTTTAAAATATTTCAAATTAGGAAACTAGCATCATAACTAGAAGAACTAGGGAAGCAAGAGCAAAGTAATCCCAGAGATATCAGAAGAAAAAAAATCATCAGTCACAGCTGAACTGAATAAAATTGAGATACAAAAAACAAACAAATGAACAACAAAATATCAATGAATCCAGAAGTTAGTTCTTTGTAAGAATTAAAAAGAAAAATACAAAGAAATGAAAAGAGAGAATATCCAAATAATCACAATTACAAATGACAAAGGGGATTTTTCCACCAAATACACAGAAAAACAAAACAAAACAAAAATCAGAGCCTAAAATGAAAACAATACTCCAAGCACACAAATTACAAAATCCAGAGTAAATAGATAAATTTATAGACGCATTCAGCCTACCAAGTCTGAACGCAGAAGAAATTAAATCCCTAAACAGACTAACAGCAAGTTCTGAAATTGAATGAGTAATAAAATGTCTGCCCATCAAAAATAGCCCAGGACCAGGTGGAGTCACAGCCAAATTCTACCAGATGTATCCAGAAAAGATGATACCACAATATCTTGAGAAAGAGGTACTACTTCCCAACTCATTGTATGAAGAGAGCATCATCCTGATACCAAAACCAGCAAAGACACAACAAAAAATGAAAACCTCACCCCAGTATCCTTGATGAACATAGATGCAAAAATCCTTAACAAAATACCAGCAAACTAAATCCAGAAGCACATCAAAAAGCTAATCCACCATCATCAAGTAAGCTTTATTCATGGGGTGCAAGGTTGACTCAACATATGGAACTCAATAAATATGGTTCATCTCATAAACAGAACTAAATACAAAAAATGATTATTTCAACAGATGCAGAAAAGACTTTCAATAAAATTCAACACTCTTCAAGTGAAAAGCCCTCAATAAAAATAAGCATTGGAGGAACATACCTCAAAATAATAAAAGCCATCTATGACAAAATGACTGCCAACATAATATGTAGTGGGTAAAAGTTGGAAGCATTCCCCTTGAAAACTGGCACAAGACAAGGATGCCCTCTCTCACCCCTCCTATTTAACATGGTACTGGAAGTCCTGGCTAGAGATATCATGCAAAGGAAATAAATATAGGGCATCCAAATGAAAGACGAAAGTCAAAGTCTCCATGTTTGCAGATGACAAGATTCGATGTCTAGAAAACCACAAAGTCTTTGCCCAAAAGCTTCTTGTTCTGAGAAACAACTTCAGCAAAGTCTCAGGACACAAAACCAAAGTTCAAAAACAAGTATAATTTCTACACACCAACATCCTTCATGTTGAGAGCCAAATCAAGTACATAATCCCATTCAAAATTGACACAAAAAGAATAAAATACTTAGGAATACAGCTAACCAGGTAGGTGGAAGATCTTTACAATGAGAACCACAAAACACTCCTCAAAGAAATCAGAGAAGACACAGACAAGTGGAAAAACATCTCATGCTTATGGATAAGAAGAATCAGCGTTGTTAAAATGGCCATACTCTCCACAGCAGTTTACCAGATTCAATACTATTTCTATCAAACTACCAATGGCATTCTTCCCAGAATTAGAAAAAGAAAAACTACTTTCAAATTCATATGGAATGAAAAAGAGCCCAAATAGCCAAGGCAATTCCAAATAAAAAGTAAAAAGCTGGAGGCATCACATTACCTTAGTTGACTATACTACTGGACTATAGTAACCAAAACAGCATGCTACTAGTATTAAAACAGGCATATAAACCAATGGATCAGCATAGACAGCCCAGAAGTAATGTTGCACACCTACAACCATCTGATCTTTAACAAAACTGACAAAAGCAAGCAATTGGGAAAACATTATCTATTAAATAATTGATGTTGGGATAGCTGGTTAGCTATATGCAGAATGAAACGGGGACACTTCCTTTCACCATATATAAACATCAACTCAAGATGGAAGAAAGACAAATGTAAAACCAAAAACTATAAATAGGCTGGAAGATAATCTAGGAAATACCATTCTGGACATAGGAATTGGCCAAGATTTTATGGCAAAGGTCCAGCTTAAATTTTCACTTTAAGCTGGTCCCAGCTGTGTTCTGTGTACAACTTTTTTTTTTTTTTTTGGATTACATTATATTTCTTAAAAAAAAACTCATTTCTTTTGTGGTGGCTGCATATTGTTTTTGTAATTGTTTTTTCAAGATTCAAGATAAGCATACAGGTATTTATATTACAATACCTTTATACTGAAATATAGACAATAGGTTGCTTTGTTTTTAAATCTTGCCTCTGATAAATTTTACTTAATATATGCAGGTAGAGTTTTTGGCATTAAGTCTCATTATCACGTATGTCTTCTCATTACTGTCCAGAAAATATAATTGTAAGTTCATTATAAGAATGAGAAAATATCTGAAATGCATGCAAATTTAAATGCCTCCTCTAGAACAGAGTTTCAATTACTAATATATGATAATCTTAATGGAAATTAATTTTTTATATTATATGTTTAAATAAAATCTGTGATTAGTGGTATGTTTTGGGAATAAACAGACAATAGGTTAGTACCCAGCTATTTAAAAATCTTCTTTTTCATTTCTGCTTGAAAATATATCTCCCATGGTTTATTTCTGCTCCACAATGCTTAGCGTCTACATTAATGAAGTAGTTAGATAGCCCTATATGATCTGAGAGTGGTATGCATTTCTGAGGTTGCATTCCTCTGAAACTTAGTGCCCAATGCTGAATTGTGCCCGTTGTTTCAATTCCTTATGAGGCCACATTTCACCAAGGCAAGGTTTGTAGCCAAAGGTCATCGCAGCTATAGCTGAAATTTTATACAGTGAACAGGGAATGTAGAGTGTTATAAGAATCCATTGAGTAAAATTCAATGACCATTTGTTGAGCATTTATTTTATGCAAGTTTTTATTAACATAAAGTACAATATTTATTAATATATAGTATTATAACATTTATAGTAATATAGTATATAAAATAGGTATGTTTTAATGTATATTATTCTGTTTTATTTATTTTTTTATTATTATACTTCAAGTTCTAGGGTACATGTGCACAATGTGCAGGTTTGTTACATATGTATACATGTGCCATGTTGGTGTGCTGTACCCATTAACTCGTCATTTACATTAGGTATATCTCCTAATGCTATCCCTATGCCCTCTCCCCAGCCCAGGACAGGCCCCAGTGTGTGATGTTCCCCTTCCTTGGTCCATGTGTTCTCATTGTTCAATTCCCACCTATGAGGGAGAACATGCGGTGTTTGGCTTTTTGTCCTTGCGATAGTTTGCTGAGAATGATGGTTTCCAGCTTCATCCATATCCCTACAAAGGACATGAACTCATTCTTTTTTATGGCTGCATAGTATTCCATGGTGTATATGTGCCACATTTTCTTAATCCAGTCTATCATTGATGGGCATTTGGTTTGGTTCCAAGTCTTTGCTATTGTGAATAGTGCCACAATAAACATACATGTGCATGTGTCTTTATAGCAGAATGATTTATAATCCTTTGGGTATATACCCAGTAATGGGATGGCTGGGTCAAATGGTATTTCTAGTTCTAGACCCTTGAGGAATGGCCACACTGTCTTCCACAATGGTTGAACTAGTTTACAGTCCCACCAACAGTGTAAAAGTGTTCCAATTTCTCCACATCTTCTCCAACACCTGATGTTTCCTGACTTTTTAATGACCACCATTCTAACCGGTATGAGATAGTATCTCATTGTGGTTTTGATTTGCATTTCTCTGATGGCCAGTGACGATGAGCATTTTTTCATGTGTCTGTTGGCTGCATAAATGTCTTCTTTTAAGAAGTGTCTGTTTGTATCCTTCACCCACTTTTTGATGGGGTTGTTTTATTTTTTTTTCTTGTAAATGTGTTTAAGTTCTTTGTAGATTCTGGATATTAGCCCTTTGTCAGATGGGTAGATTGCAAAAATTTTCTCCCATTTTATAGATTGCCTATTCACTCTGATGGTAGACCATCTGATCTTTGACAAACCTGACAAAAACAAGAAATGGGGAAATGATTCCCTATTTAATAAATGGTGCTGGGAAAACTGGCTAGCCATATGTAGAAAGCTGAAACTGGATCCCTTCCTTACACCTTATACAAAAATTAATTCAAGCTGGATAAAAGACTTAAATGTTAGATCTAAAACCATAAAAACCCTAGAAGAAAACCTAGGCAATACCATTCAGGACATAGGCATGGGCAAGGACTTCATGTCTAAAACACCAAAAGCAATGGCAACAAAAGCCAAAATTGACAAATGAGATCTAATTAAACTGAAGAGCTTCTGCACATCAAAAGAAACTATGATCAGTCTATACCATGTCTTAACTTTCATCTGGAAAGGGCACTGTTAGTCAATCTAGCTTTCCAATTAGTAGAGTGGCTATGAGGATTGCAGTATTGATCTTCTGTGAATTTGAGCAAGGGCTTAGAAAATGTATTAGTCTGTTTTCATGCTACTAATAAAGACATACCTAAGACTGGGTAATTTATAAAGAGGTTTCATTGACTCACAGTTTCACATGGCTTGGGAGGACTCACAGTCATGGCTGAAGGCAAAGGAGGAGCAAATGCATGTCTTACATGGTGGCAGGCAATATAAGGTGTGCAAGGGAACTCCTCTTTATAAAACCATCAGATCTCACGAGACCTATTCACTATCACGAGAACAGCAGGGGAAGATCCACTCCCATGATCCAATAACCTCCCAGCAGGTTTCTTCCAAGACACGTGGAAATTATGGGAGCTAAAATTTAAGATGGGGTGGTGACACAGCCAAATCATATCAGGCAATAAAATTCATGTTTCTTCTGTGAGATTTTTGACTATTGATCTTGGAGAAAATAAACAACTCCATCCTCACCTAAACTTTGTGCAAAATCTTATCTTTCTTGTGAAGGTAAAACTCTATTACCAAGGTGCAGCAGCACCATAGACGAAAAGAAATTTTTCACATATACTTCTAAATAGAAACAGTAAAGGAGTGTCAGAGACATAATTAGGCTGATTCTTTCTTCTGACAAGTAGAGCTGTCTAGTCTCCTAAAGAATCATTATGATTCTAATATTTACAGCTTAAATGCATTATCAGTAATCACAAGTAAAATCATGAAACAAAATTGGATTAGAAAATGAGTAAATGATAAAGAGTAGTTCCTCTCATGGTGCATGTAACTGTTACTTGAACAGCATAATTTAACCAACCAAGAAAGCTGTTTGCAAAGATACTAAAATATTCTTTGGAAGGAAGCCCAAGAAAGTCCTGAGCTCTTTGCTTTTTAAATAAACAGTATGCCAATTTACAATCAAAAATTATTAATAAAATGATCTCTTAGGCAAGAGGCCATTTCTCTTTGGCAAGCATTGAGTATTATTTTCTTCATGTTGATACCTTCCGTTGTTAATAGGGCTAAGGAGAAATTTATTAGAAAGAAAATACACAGTAACACATTTGTTTTATGTTTTGTTTTGTTTTCTTTAGGTGGAATTTCACTCTTGTTGCCCAGGTTGAAGTGCAATGGCAGTATCTCAGGTCACTGCAACCTCTGCTTCCCAGGTTCAAGCGATTCTCCTGCCCCAGTCTTCCAAGTAGCTGGTATTACAGGGACGTGCCACTACCCCAAGCTAATTTTTGTATTTTTATTAGAGACAGGTTTCTTCATGTTGGCAGGCTGGTCTTGAACTCCTGACCTCAGGTGATTTCCCTGTGTTAGACTCCCAATGTGCTGAGATTACAGACATGAGCCAAAAATACATAGTAATATATTTTAATACAAGATAACACAAGTAAACTCCCGTGATACTTGTTTTTACATTAATGCAAAAGAGCTCCTCTGCCTTACTGATGTGCAAATTACCATGTGATTGTGACACTAGCTGTACACCTTTAGTTTGAAGTTTAGCACAGTAGTGAATATCAGTGGTGATCTGTCAGACCCCACTGTAAACTGGTGGTGGTGGTGGCCATCATAAGAGGATCCTTTGCCTGTAGAAAGGAGAGGAAAGACAGAAAAGGCTTTGTATTGTGCTTTGAGTGCCAGCTTAGCTAGAGCAGAATAAAACACCAAGTCAATTTCTAACATTCTTGACTCCAATCTCTGGCTCCCAGACAGCATCTCTGAACATGCCTGGTGCTGGGCCAACAGAAACCCTAAAGGAATGGGCTTTGGCAAGGCCCAGTCCTGTACTGACTTCAGATCTAATCCAGCAAATTTGCAGTGGTGATGGCCACGGGGTTGCTGGCATCTCTACATTCACAGTGCCAGGTGGCTTAGCACAGAGGGAGAAATTCCATTTGTTTGGAAGAAAGTAGTGAAAAAGAGCAAGAGTCTCTGCTGGGTAATCCAGATAATTTTTTTCAGATCTTATCCAAAATCACTAAGGCAGTACTTCCATGAGTCTGCAAAAACCACAGCATTATTGCATTTGGGGCCAAAGTCTCTGAATATATGGAAAGCCATTCCAAGAAGGACAGGCAGAAACAAACTCAGACTGTGAAGACTACAATAAATACTTAACTCTTCAATTTGCAGACACCAAGGGACATCTACAAGCATCAACACCAACCTCATTAAATTAGTCACCAGGGACCAGTCTTTGAGAAACAGAGATATATAGTCTTTCAAAAAGAAAATTCAAAATAACTGTTTTGAATTAAGGAAACTCAAAGAAATTCAAGATAACACAGAGAATGAATTCAGAATTCTATTAGATAAATTTAAAGAAGAGATTGAAATTATTAAAAAGAATCCAGCAGACATTCTAGAGTGAAAAAATACAATGGACATGCTGAAGAATGTATCAGAGTCCTTGAATAGCAGAATTGATAAAGCAAATGAAAGAATTACAGATGAGCATGGTGGCTCATGTCTGTAACCCCAGCCCTTTTGGAAGCCAATGGAGGAGGATCTTTTGAGTCCAGGAGTTTTAAAAAAGCCTAGGCAATATTGGGAAAACTCATCTCTACAAAATAACAAAAGCAAAAGCAAAATGAACAGAAAATTAGTGGAGGAAAAGAAAAGATAAGAATTAGAGCAGAAATAAATGAATTTGAAATAAAAAAAAAGTGCAAAATATCCATGAAACCAAAAGTTGGGTTTTTTTGAGAAGATAAACAAAATTGATAAACCTTTAGCTGGACTAAACAGAAGAGAGAAGACATAGATAAATAGAATCAGATATGTAAAAGGAGACATTATAATTGATACTGCAGAAATTCGAAGGATCATTGGTGGCTACTATGAACCACTATATGCTGAAAATTTACAAAATCTAGGAGAAATGAACAAATTCCTAGACACATACAATCTATCAGGATTGAACCATAAAAAGATCCAAAATCTGTCCATGCTTGTATCCTGAATTAGGATTTTTATGGATTTAATTCTTACATTTAAGTCCTTAATCTATCTTGAGTTAATTTTTGTATAAAGTGTAAGGAAGGGGTCCAGTTTCAGTTTTCTGCATATGACTAGACAGTTTTCTGAACACCATTTATTAAATAGGGAATCCCTTCCCCATTGCTTGTTTGTGTCAGGTTTGTCAAAGATCAGTTGGTTGTAGATGTGTGGTGTTATTTCTGAGGGCTCTGTTCTGTTCCATTGATCTATATACCTGTTTTGGTGCAAATAACATGCTGTTTTGGTTACTGTAACCTTGCAGTATAGTCTGAAGTCAGGTAGCATGATGCCTCCAGCTTTGTTCTTTTTGCTTAGGATTCTCTTTGTTATGTGGGCTCTTTTTTGGTTCCATATGAAGTTTAAAGTTGTTTTCTCCAATTATGTGAAGAAAGTCAATGATAGCTTGATGGGGATAGCATTGAATCTATAAATTACCTTGGGCAGTATGGCCATTTTCATGATATTGATTCTTCCTACCCATGAGCATGGAATGTTTTTCCATTTCTCTGTGTCCTCTCTCATTTCCTTGAGCGGTGGTTTGTAGTTCTCCTTGAAGAGATCCTTCACATCTCTTTAAGTTGTATTTCCAGGTATTTTATTCTCTTTGTAGCAATTGTGAATGGGAGTTCACTCATGATTTGGCTCTCCGTTTGTCTGTTATTGATGTATAGGAATACTTGTAATTTTTGCACATTTATTTTTTATGCTGAGACATTGCTGAAGTTGCTTATCAGCTTAAGGAGATTTTGGGATGAGACGGTGGGGTTTTCTAAATATACAATCATGTCTTCTGAAAACAGAGATAATTTGACTTCCTCTTTTCCTATTTAAATACCCTTTATTTCTTTCTCTTGCCTGATTGCCCTGGCCAGAAAAATAATGAGTAACAAAATCAAAGCCATATCCTAGGAAAGAAAATCCCAGGACCCAATCACTGTTGAATACTTCCAAACATTAAAAAGTTAAAAAAAAAAACTAATATCAATACCTTTCAAACTCTGCCAAAATAGAGTAAGAGGAACACTTCCAAACTCATTCTAAAGGGCAAATAGAAAACCAGAAAAAGACACATTTAAAAAAAAAAAAGAGAACTACAGACTAATATCACTGATAAATATTAGTGTAAAAATCCTGAAAAAAATAGCAATAAATCCAATTCAACAGCACATTAAATAAAAATCAATCATTATGACCAGTTGGGATTTATCTCAGTGAGTCTAGGAAAATTAAGTATATGCAAATCAATAAATGCAATACATCTTATCAACTGAATGAAGGACAAAATCCATATGAACATTTCAATTTATGCTGAAAATGCATTTGATAATGCTTAATCTATCTTCCTGATAAAAGCTTCAACAAAATGAGAGTACAAGAAACATCCCTCAACTTAACAGAATCCGTCTATGACAGACCCACAATTAGTATCATACTGAACAGGAAAAAAACTAAGTCTCTCTTTTTAAAACTGGAACACAATAAGGATTCCCACTGTTACCATTGTCATTCAACATAGTCCTGGAAGTCTTACGTAGAGGAATAAGACAAGCAAAAGAAATAAAGGACATTGAAATTTGAGAAGAAGAAGTCAAATTATCCTTGTTTGCAGATGATATGTCTTATAATTCAAAAAACTTGAAGGCTTCACCAAAAAAATTAAAACTGATAAATTTCATGAAGTTGCAGATACAAAATGGACACACGTAAATGAGTAGCATTTGTATATGCTAACAGTAAACAATCTAGACAAGAAATAAAAATATAATCCCATTTACAAGAGCAACAAATAAAATTAAATACCTAAAATTTATCTTAACAAATAAACTGAAAGATATCTACAATAAAAACTACAAAACACCGGTGCAAAAAATTGAAGAACAAAATATAAAAAGATATTTCTTTTTCATGGATTAGAAGAAGTAATTTTATTAAAATGTTCATATTTCCTGAATCAATCTACAGATTTGATGCAATGCCTATCAGAATACCAATTACATTCTTCACAGATATAGAAAAAAAACTCTAAAATGTATGTGAAGTCACAAAAGACCCAGAATAATCAAAGATATTTTGAGCAAAAAGAACAAAACTGGAAGAATCACATTATCTGACTTCAAATTATACTACAGCATTATTATATTATACAGCATGGTAATGACATCAAAAGACAAACATAAGTCAATGGAACATAATTGAGAACCCAGAAAAAAATTCACACACGTAGAGTAAACTCATTTTTGAGAAAGTTGCCAAGAACATACATTACAAAAAAGACAGTCTCTTCAATAAATGGCTCTGGGAAAACCAGATATTTATCTACAGAATAATGATATAATCCCTACTTCTTACCTTACATAAAAATCAAATCAAAATGTATTAAAGACTTAAATATAAGACTTAAATCTATAAAACTAATACAGGGACACATTGGGGAAACTCCCCAGGACATTGGTCTGGGCAAATTTCTTGAGAAATACCCCAGAAGTAGAGGCAACCAAAGCAAAAATAGAAAAATGGGGTCAAAAGTAGAATTATGGAGCCAAACAGTATCTTCACATTTAATGTTAAAAGGTTATTCCAACTTACACTTCATCAAAAAAATTTTCTTTTGTGTAAGTTGTAAATCTTCTCTGGAAAAAGAACTCATTGACTTAAACTTTGTTTCTCTAAGTATCAGTGACTTTTGCTATCTTATATGTTGTTTGTCTTTTTTACTTCTGTGAACTCCTTGTTCATATATCACCTATATTCATATTGGTCTGTTTGTTATTTTGGTTGATAATTTTTACTAGTTTCACTGTACAGTGGACCAAAATTTGTTACATGTTTTGTAGGATAGATTTGGAAAAAAATAATTCTGGCTTATGTGAAAAATTTTAAAGTATCTACCATGATAGTATATTAGTTCTATTTTTCTTTAAAAATATATCAATTATCTACCTGGTTAAAAATTCTATTGTAAACTATTTCTATAATTCTCTTAGTGTCAAAGTTTTAATATGTTTTTAAGTTAAGTTTACGCCTCAACCTGGAGAATGTTTCTTGTGCAATTTGAATGATGGTCTTCTTACTAATAAAGGCAACTGTTGTTGTCATTGTTTAACCCAAAAATTTTGATCATAAAGTGCTTTGCTGATTCATAACTTTCAGAAGGGCCTGGAATATCCCTGTGAATATCCCATAAGATTGTTGTAATTTTTGTATTTTTTGCATTATTACTGATTATGGTTAACCACAGCATGAATAGATTTTTAAAAAATTGTTGTTATCCTATTTTTAATCATGCCAAATTATTTAGTGTTTTCATATTATAGTTTTGAGAAGAGTGTAGCAACAGTCTTTGGAGGAAAGAGAGAAGGAATAAGACATGCTCATCTAAATTATGGCTACATAAAAATAATAATTATTAGTGTAAAAAACTATCTTTTACAAACATATGTTGAATGTCACAACATATCTAAAAAGTAGTTACTGAAAGCAAAATCTTCTCTAAATGGCCCAATTTGTAGCAAGAAGCAGATTGGCATTGCTATTTTTTCTCATTCCACATAAATTCTACTGGGAAATGCTTTAATCTATGTTTTAGGGGAGAAAAAGTTATCCTGACTCTGGATGTACATTAAAGTTAAGTAGCACTATTTGTCTCCCAAACCCTGAAGGAGTATATGAGAGTATTAATATGGTTTGGCTCTGTGTCCCCATGCAAATCTCATTGAATTGTAATAATCCCCACGTGTTATGTGAGGGAACTGGTGGGAGATAATTGAATCATGGGGCCGGTTTTCCCCATACTGTTCTTTTGATAGTGAGTGAGTTCCATGAGATCTGATGGTTTCATAAGCGTCTAGCATTTCCCCTGCTGGCATTCATTTCTCTCTTGCCTGTCACCATGTAGGATGCCATGTACCACATGCCTTTTGCTTTCCACCATGATTGTGAGGCCTCCCCAGCCACGTGGAACTGTGAGTCCATTAAACCTCTTTTTCTTTATAAATTACCCAGTCTGGGGTATATTTTCATCAGCAATGTGAGAACTGACTAACACAATTTTATAAATTTCTTTGACCTTGGCTTCAGGCAAGGTCACAGATGAGATCTCAACAAATTCTGAAGTATTTATTTTAGACATATCTGACTACAGTGCAATCCAATTTTAAAAAAATTAAAAAGGAATGCACCACTATTCAAATACATACATTCCAGTGTTTCATACAGTGTAATATACTGAAATGATTATAAGTGACTCAATTTTTTCCCACTTCCTCTGCTCCAGAAATATACACTTCCAGAAGAAAAAATGACATTGAAAAACATATACAGCCTAGCAGAAAATGAAGACATTATGTTCGCCAACTGTTAACATTAGAGGGAATTCTATGATTATATCCTTGTAAAAGCTATGAAAAAGTGACTTTTGGGAGGAAACCAAATGAGACATAGTCCCTGGAAGTGCAGAACAAAATTTAGAGTGCAGTGACTTCCAGCTTAAAAAAAAATAATAAAATAAAACAAATGTAATGGAACTAGAGATCTTCCTAGACTAAAGCAGAGTCAATTAAAAAAAATTGTGAAGACATGTTCTTATATGAAAAGTGTTCATAAAACAATACCTGTTGAAAATTTCCTAAAGAAAGCCATATAAGAAAATAACCATACACAATAGAAAGATTTGCATCCAAGATTTGTAGATAGAGAAAAATGTCAGAACGAGACGTTTATGTTTTATTTTTATTTTTTTTTGAGATAGGATGTTGCTCTATTGCCCAGAGTGGTATGTTTTCAGCGGTTTGATTATGGCTCATTGCAGCCTCAACCTTCTCAGCTCAAGCAGTTGTCTCACCTCAGCGCCCTGAGCAGCTGGGGCCACAGATTCATGCCACCACACCCAGCTAATGTTTTCAATTTTTTGTAGAGACGAGCTCTCGCTATGTTGCTCCTGGGCTCAAGCAATCCTTCCACCTTGGCCTTTCAAAGTTTTGGAGCTATATGTATGTGGCACTGAACCTGGACACAATAAAAACTGTAAATAAGCATGATTCAAACATTCAGAGAAAAAAGAGTCACTAACATAGGACAAAGATGGGATGGGATAAGAAGGATGAATTCCAAAAACCAAGCAAACATAATGCAATACCACCTTACTCTGCAAGAATGGCCATAATCAAAAAAAAAAACAAAAAAACACAGAATACATTGGCATGGATGTGGTGATCAGGGAAAACTTCTACAATGCTAGTAGGGATGTAAACTAGTACAAACACTATGGAAAACAGTGTGGAGATTCCCTAATGAACTAAAAGTAGAACTACTATTTGATCCAGCAATCTCACGACTGGGTATCTATCCAGAGGAAAAGAAGTCATTATGTAAAAAAGATGCTTGCACATGCTGTTTATAGCAGCATAATTCACAATTGCAAAATCGTGGAACCAATGCAAATATATATGATGGAATACTACTCAGCCATAAAAAGGAATGAATTAACAGCATTCACAGCAATATGGATGAGATTGGAAACTATTATTCTAAGTGAAGTAATTCAGGAATGGAAAATCACACATCATATATTCTCACCGATATGTGGGAATTAAGCTATGAGGATGCAAAGGCATAATAATGATGCAATGGACTTTGGAGACTTGTGGTTAAGTGTGGGAGAGGGGGAGGGGTGAGGAATAAAAGACTACAAATAGGGTGCAGTGTATACTGCTCAGGTGATGGATGCAACAAAATCTCACAAATCACTACTAAAGAACTTACTCATGTAACCAAACACCACCTGTACCCCAATAACCTATGGAAAAATTTTAAAAATTTTTTAAAAACTAGATATTTTTATTTTTGAAATTAGAAATGGGCTCCCTAAGTATATGAAATATTGCCCCCAAGAGAAATCACCTAATGCTCTAGAAATTGCCAGTAAACTGATGAAAACATGTTTTTATTTTTATTTTTATTTATTTTTTGTTAACAGCTTACATTAAAGCTGTCCTCATTACCTGTTTTTCTTCTAAAGCTCTCATGTTTCTAGTTGTCTTCTTGGTTTTAACCACCCATCCTATGCTTTGCTGAAATATTTGTGATCTGATTCAATGTGTTTGTTTCCATTTTTATTTCATGCTATCCCAACTCTTGCAACTTGCATGTCCTCATTATGATTGAGCAATTCAACTGCAAAGATCACCTTATCTGACCAAGGTTTATTCATTAATTTTTACTAGTTTATCTGACCTTGGCTAATTTTATATCTTTGCCAGTCACTCTGAACCACAGTCATGATGACTCAGGATTGTAGATCTCCTTCAAATAACAAATTTATCTTTTGTAAAGTCTCTATATTAGAGAAGAATCTATAGAAAAAACACAAAAAGAAAAATTGAGGGCAGTATATGAACAAAATTCTGACTGGATTATAAACCAAGAAAGTGATTAATCAGATTAATAACTAGAAATTTACAGTAAAATCACTGATACATTTTTATATATTTGCATTATAAAATTAATACTTATTTACAGGCAAAGCACCAAATAACTGGCGACTCCAGGGTTAGTTTGTTGGGCATATGACTGGTAATAGGTGAAGAGTACACAGGAGCCCAGAGGAGCAGATTGCAACCTACTAGTATCTCAATTCTTATTATACATTTGCAGATTAGGAAACTGACCACCAGTGGGACTGAAAATTCTGTGGGCCAATTCTAAGCTCATCTTTGTTGGAACTTCTATATGCCCCAACTTGCAAAAACATTATTTTCAAAAGAAAGCCATGACTCTTACTCATCTGAATCTAAGATTCAATAGCCAAGGGTACAATAACTTTGGGGATGCTAACAAATGAGAAATTTGAAATTTGTTTACCAGTTTTCAATTGATTGTTCCTCAGGTGCAAATAAAGCTTTCTGATGTTGAATCAGGACCCTGTAAACATTCCTCATTTGCCAGCTGTCTTAAATGGTAAGCTTCATCAATAGAGGACACTGGAATGACTGTGAGGTGGTGGAGGCAGGAAGACACATCCCTCCCAAGGCCCTACTCTTTACTGTTATTCAGTAATTTTTATGATGATTATTGGATTTTAACAATATGTATTTTAAAGAATATACTTAAAAATATACTTAAAGAATATAAGAGGACATTTTCAATTAGCATATTTGTTTTATCTTTTAAGAAACATAGTATTCTGCTCAGGAATCAATGTAGAAAACTCGTACATATACAGTTTGTCCTTGACATAGATAGACCCTGCTTTATATGTTGTTTTCAAGGCTGAGTTCACAATTATTTGATTTTTGTCTTCAACCCCTGTGTTGCTTGCATATTCCTGTCTTTAAGTATCATATTCAAAATAAAAATAAAAAAGATTATCACAGAGATGAAGAATGTTACATAAACTCAGTCATTCTATGTGATTACTTAAAATTTATGAGTTTACATATTTTTAATGGCTGAGACATTTAAAAGTTTATTGAATCAATATCAAAGAAACAGATGCACAATATTACAATTTTTTGAACTTAATATACTTTGGGATTTTTATGACTCTCTATCAAGTATATCTTTATGTTTACATATTCTCCTAACTGTATATATATATATATATATCACTTTATGTAAAAAGACTTTTCAAAATTAAACCAATCAAAGTGAAAATATTCTTTGATCTCCTATGGATAGATATAGACTTATGTATCTGGTTATGTGGTCTAAGAATTGCAAAGAAGATCTATTTTAACAAAGCCATTAATACATTTCCAGATAATATTTTGTTAAGAAAATATAAATAAACTAGTATTTGGTTTCCATAGTACATGTTGAGCTTCATTATTGACTTAGGCTAATATTTATATGTAAGGTTTACCCCTTTAAAAAAAAACACATTAAAATAATTAAAGAGCATTCATGTGTTACTTTTTTCTTTCCTTGTATTTTACTATTTTTTCTTTTTAATGGAATAACTATATGTTCAGTTTAATAAAATATTCAGTGTATATTTCTTTTCTAGACATTATCATAGTTTCATCACCAATTATTGTTAAAAATATTATTTATAGAGGAGCACTGTAAAATTATTTCTCATGTGTCATAAATTATTATTATGCTTTTTTTCATTCAACTGTTCAGATAGATCTCATCAGACAGAAGAACTGCTCATAACTTGGTTTCTTTCTTCTCTGTGATTTGCTTTGCAATTCTTGTTTTGAATCTAAAGGATATAATCAAAGGATATAAACCAAAATTTAAAGGCAAGATTTAGAGAGCTTTTGCCACTTATTATGCTTTCTCCAGCTTAGACTTTAAAAACTGTTGTACAGAATATTTGGTTCTTTATTCAATCTACAATTTTTTTGTGTGTGTTATGAGAGGATAGTAAGTAAAATGATTATATACATTTCTGGTTTGTATATCCTCAGTATGCCAGGTATTAAAGTGATTGGAAGTAGCTGACTTGACAAGGTAAGGCCAAGAAGTGTGAGATCCTAGTGCAGGAGAGAAATCTTGTAACATTATAATCTAGACGGACTGGACTAAACTTTCTGGGTTCCATCTGTCATTCCTAACTAAAAGGAACTAGCCTCTCTTTTTGTTTTGTGCGTTACTACCCAATGACAAAGGGTCACTACTAAAGCAAAAATAGCAAATCAAGCACATTTAAGGCCATATGAGCAAAACATCTTTAGACTGTCTAAACAAATAGTTTACCAGGTTGCATAGTTTTAGATAGGAGGCCAATTATGACCATCTAGCATTTTTGAAACAAAGAAAATTTTCATGAGGAAATATTGTGTATTTCATAAAGAATGTGAATTTAAACTTCGATGTAACACAAAAGACTTGCCTAAACACCATGCTAAGAGACTTGGCCAAGTTTAGCTCAGCTTATATGTGTACTAGGTGATGGATTTGTCCTGAAAAGTGACCCCAGCCTCCATGCTGAGACTTTGCTGAAAATAGCATGAACCTGCTGAACTGCAAAACATACGCTGTCTAGCTGATGTTCCTGAACAATTATCAATTATTTTCCATTTCCTTTTTATGTAATATTCCATTTTCATATAGTCCTAGTAGTCCCTTGTTTTCCTTATTTTCATTTTCTCATATTTCCTTTTTATTCATATCAGTTTTCTCTTTAGAAACCTCGGTACCTTTGTTTCAGTTGGAGTCGAGCTCAGTTTATACCATATTCTCTATCCCCTACTTCAGTAGTCAGAATAACATCTGTCTTGCAATCTTTAACAAGGACCTTGCTTTGATTTTCTTAGCAGAAACATATATATTCTATTTGATTGTATTTTGTTTATACAGAAGATGTTGTTAAAATGCACAGTAAAACGCCTAGTCTTTCTGATTTCAAATCAACAGATTGAAATTCCAGTGAATCTTGTTTTTTTTACTTTAAAAATATACACTTGTAAGCATAAAAATTGAATTATTTGAGGTTTTCTAAAATTATTACACATTACTTAATGTTTAATCAATATTAAAATTTTTAGATAAATCAGGAATTACAGGTCTTATGAAATGTAGAGGAGAATCTTGCCACAACTTAATGCATAGATGTGGAATTAAATTGAATGATCTCCGGTGTCATGCCTACCAGCCTTAGATCTCAAAGAGTGCTACAGTCTCTTTTCCTTCTTTATGAACTTTACAAAATTTTGATAACCAAAAAAGCAACATTTTATGACAAATAGAATAACAATTGCCAAGGAAGGCCAGCACATGCAGAGAGTAGTACTGGAATCAGGTGAAGTTGTGGGCAGTTGGCACAGGTACTTGGTTGCGTTTTGGTGTGTGACAAATTCAATCCAGAAGACTTCGTAGGGCTTCATAGGCTGAACGTAATGAATGATCAACAGCCATGTAACATTCTCTTTATAGATAAAGGAAAATCAAACAGACACCAACTTATAGAATCAACTAGAAAAGACAAATATGTGAAAATATTTTGCAGAAGTTTAAAATGAGTGCCACATAAACATGGATGAAAACTAAAATATTTTCTTTCAAGGTGATTATAGAGATTTTGATTTATGGACTAGAATTTGTTGGATGCATACGATTTCAAGATGTGAAGAGAGAACTTAAGAGACAACAAGTATTTCTAGCCTAGAGAGTGGAAGAAGTTAAAGCCAAAAGGAAATTTATATATATATATATATATATATATATATATATATATATATATATAATTTGAGAGTACAGAAGTTTAATTATCTGGTATAAAAATTATTAATGGATGTTGTATACACGGTTCAAAATAGTAATGGATGTGGTATACAAGGTTCAAACTAGTATCAAAGCCTAGAGGTAGGAGACAAATCTATGACAAGGTTCAGGTACACTTCCAGGCAAAGCTGATAAGAAGTCGGTATTGACCATGAATTAGTATTGACATTATGTCAGTGGATTAATGTTTAAAAGTATAAAAGTGATTGGATTTAGTTTGAATCTTAGAATACTTGGTAGAATTATTCTCACTATAAAGAGGTTCTCTGTAAATGCTTGTTATTATTACTTTTTCTTGTATTGTGGTTTGTAGAATCTAAGTGGTGCTCAATATTTTACTTTGAGGCATTGTACTTCCAGTTGTTTCTGCTGTTGAAATAATTATTGACTAATAGACAAAGAATAAGAATGCATGTAAGTATTTGGCTTACCATGTCGAAACCAAAAATTGCTATATAGAAGCCTCATATTTCTGTTTTGAGACATTTTGGCAACTTATTTCTTTCAAGTCAATTATTTTTTGATTTTATTTTTTTTCAAAAAAAGCAACCACAGCTATAAAAACAAAGAATATAGCTACATTCATACTAGTATCTTCTTTTTATAATAATTTTAAAAAGTCAAATTTGAAAGCTCTGGTAGTTTACAATTTATCAGTGATAAGAACAAAATGTTAGCATAAAAACTTTGGAAGGCATTAAATATAATGGGAATTAGAGTTTGATTATGTCATGCTGATTTAATGAAAATGAATTAGTTTTAAAGAGTTTTAAAAACAAGGGAAAATATGTAACTAATTTGAGATGCTGTACGTTTATTTGCTTCACTATGGTAAAATTTTTACTATGTATTTGTATCCCATAACATCACTTTGTGTACCTTCAATATACAAAATAAAATTTATTTAAAATGAACATTTGATGAGCTCTAATGCTGAAAGACCTGCATAAATTAGTCGGTACTGTCATGACATTCCTGGTTCCCAGCTTCAGGTTTGTTCTCAATCTTCCTCATAATCCTTCTGTTACCATCAACAGCAATTTCTCTTATTTCACTTTTCAGTTATTTCAAAACTGATGCACAATCCTAAAACCTCTGACAAATGTTTCCACTAAAACCACACACACACACAAAAAAACAGATCGTGATACTCACAATGGTTTATTAACTATTGTCTTCAAGCATTAGAAAATACATACATGTACTCAGCATTGTCCTCATGTTCAGAGTCACTGCTGCTCCCTTGGTCTTCATGTAAGAACTCATCAATCCATGCTATGTAGTTTAAAAAAACCCTGTACATTCATAAAGGATCATTAATGACTGCTTTTAATGCATTGAGCAAATCTGTAGTTGACATCGTTTTTGTGTCCAGTCTAATAGCTTCACCCCTAGCCTTCATGTGAACAACGTTATCAGGTTGGTCTGCAAACAAAGGAAGCCCCCTCCACATAGGTATCCCATGGTAGATCCTCTCATAGGTGCGGTTGGCTCCACCATGAGTTATGAAAGCTTTGCTTTTTGGATGACCAAGTATTAGATGAATATTTGAATAATTATTCATTATAAGTCTTAGAAATAAAATGAGCAATGCACAATATGAGGCAATGAAACGGGTAGTGTTCTCTAGATAACAAATTACTATTACAGTAAAACTGCATTAAAATTGCTTTAGATCTCAGAAGCAGCAGCACCTCTGGGGCTATAAGTGAAGGCTCCACAAGTGGTATGTGACTTGAGGCTTGAAAAATGAATAGAAGATTGTCAAATGGACAAATAGAGCACACTGTGGATAAAGAAAACTGCATATACCCCACTTCAGCCCCCCAAAAGCAGGATGCATGCTGGAACATGTTCTCTTAGAGAAACAGTAAAGTCACTTAGTGTGATAGGAGATGTTGCCCAGGGCAGCAGGGAGTGGGGGGGTGGTGGTGGTGCTCGAATAGAGGAAGGACATGCTATACTCCATCACAAAATGCGTTAACACCTCATGATAAAGACTGGGGATTTATTCCCATAGAAAATACAGTCACTGATAATAAAAGAATGACTATTTTTTAGTTGTATTTGAAATATTTATATATTAGGAAGAAAGGTAGGTGTAACATTCAAAGTAGGAGACAGGCAAACCAGAATATTATTGAAAAATTATCCGTGCAATGTAACAACACTAGAAATAAAGATAGTTTGTTTCTGGCCGTAAATAATATTGTGTCCAGAATTTGTGGGTTCTTGGTCTTGCTGACTTCAAGAATGAAGCCGCGGACCCTCGCGGTGAGTGTTACCAGTTCTTAAAGATGGTGTGTCCGGAATTTATGGTCTCGCTGGCTTCAGAAGTGAAACTGCAGACCTTCACGGTGAGTGTTACAGCTCTTCAGGCAGCGCGCCTGGAGTTGTTGGTTCCTGCTGTCCGGAGTTGTTCATTCTTCTGAGTGGGTTAGTGGTCTCACTGGCCTCAGGAGTGAAGCTACAGACCTTCGCAGTGAGTGTTGGAGCTCACAAAGGCTGCGCAGACCCAAAGAGTGAGCAGCAACAAGATTTATTTCAAAGAGCAAAAGAAAACGCTTCCACAGCAGGTAAGGTGACCTCAGCAGGTTGCCAACCCTGGTACCCGCAGCCTGCTTTTATTCCCTTATCTGGCCCCACCCACATCCTGCTGATTGGTCCATTTTACAGAGCGCTGATTGGTCCATTTTATACAGAGCTGATTGGTCCATTTTTCACAGAGCTGATTGGTCCATTTTGACAGGGTGCTGATTGTTGTGTTTACAAACCTTGAGCTAGACACAGAGGGCTGATTGGTGCATTTACAATCCTTTAGCTAGACACAGAAGTTCACCTAGTCCCCACTAGATTAGCTAGACACAGAGCACTGATTGGTGCATTTACAAACCTTGAGCTAGACACAGAGCACTGATTGGTGCATTTACAAACCTTGAGCTAAACACAAAGTTCTGAATGGTGTATTTACAATCCTCCAGCTAGACATAAATATTCCGTAAGTTCCCACCAGATTAGCTAGATACAGAGTGCTGATTGGTGCATCCACGAACCCTGAGCTAGACAAAGAGGGCTAATTGGTGTATTTACAATCCTCCGGCTAGACATAAAAGTTCTCCAAGTTCCCACCCCACTCAGGAGCCCAGCTGACTTCCCCTAGTGGATCCTGCTGGGAGGTCGCGGGGCAGAGCTGCCTGCCAGTACCTGCCCTGCACCCATACTCCTCAGCCCTTGGGCCATGGATGGGACCGGGGGCCATGGAGCAGGGGGTGGCGCTCCCTGGGAAGGGGCTGGGGCATGGCAGGCTGCAGGTCCTGAGCCCTGCCTCGCGGGGAGGTGGCTGAAGGGTGACAATTGGAGCGCGGTGTGGGTGGGCCAGCAGTGCTGGGGCACCTGGTGCACCCTCCACAGTTGCTGGCCCCGGTGCTAAGCCCCTCACTGCCCAGGGCCGACGGCACCAGCAGCTCCCAGTGTGGGGCCGCCAAGCTGGCGCTCACCAAGAACTCGAGCTGGCCCACAAGCGACCTGCGCAGTCCAGGTTCCCATCCGCACTTCTCCCTCCACACCTCCACGCAAGCAGAAGGAGCCGGCTCTGGCCTCAGCCAGCCCAGAGAGGTGCTCCCACTGTGTAGCGGTGGGCTGAAGGGCTCCTCAAGCTTGGCCAGACTGTGTATGATAAAATGCTAACTGTTGTAGTTTATCATATTTTTCCCCAGGACTGGAATATTAATGTAATGGAGTTAGATTTTGAGTTTTTAAATAATAAATGGTGAAACAGTTTTCTGTTGAACCATTTTCATCCTGTTTGGCTGATACCCACTTATACAGCTGAGTATTGGTACTAACGTATCTGATTTCCTGTCACCAAATTTCCCTAGAACCATACAGATAAGGGACTCTAACGATGATAGCACAGGGACACATAGAGGGCCACAACACACACTGGGGCTTTTCAGAGGATGGAAGGTGTGAGGAGGGAGAGGATCAGGAAAAGTAACTAGAGGGTACTAGGCTTAATACCTGGGTGATGAAATAATCTGTACAACAAACCTCCATGACAAAAGATTACCTGTGGAACTAACCATCACTCGTACCCCTGAACTTAAAGTGAAAGTTAAAAAAAAAAACAAAGTACCTTGTCATATGAGTCAAATTCAAATTACAGCATATTTGTAAGATTTCTAAAATGATAAAGAGATAAATGCCTTCCATAAAGCTGGTAAGGATATGAGGACAGGATAGGTTAAGTAACAGAGCTACAGAAGACTGAAGTAAATATAAATAAATAAGTAAATAAATAAAATATTTGGTTGGTGTAAAAGTAATTGCAGTTTTTAAAACCTCAATTACTTTTGCACCAACCTATTTTTTATTTATTTTTACATTAAATTAGGTTAAATGCAATCGTGATGTTTCACACAGTGACTTAGACAAATAGATAATAAGTGATAAATTCAAGTATTTAAGTAATTGTTAAGCAGTCATAATTCTCATGTAAAGAAGAGTAATTTCTAATGGTCTACACCTTTTTAATTAATGTATTTACCATATTCACTTTCATCTGCTAAATTTAATATTAAGCTTTTTATTTTAAAATCAATTAAATTGGAGAGAATTTACTTATATTCCCTTGTTCCATAAGTTAGAGTCTGACAGCTGATGATTTACAAAAAATCAAATCTATGCAATCATTTATGTATGAGAACTAAATGAATTCTGCTTAGAAATTACATATAACTTGTTTCTAATTACAAACTGCTAAGCATTTCTTCCATAAAAAATCCAAGTGACATTTTCACATACATTCAGAATATTATCATATTTGCTAGCATTGTAAATTCTTTAAATATAGGAAAGACTGATTGATAGTTCATAAATAATAGGGCAGTTGAAAATTTTCCAAAATTGTGATGATGCTAAATTTTGTTCAACTTACTGTTAACTTTTCGGTGACAAACTACAAAGCGTTGACAGCAGTGATCATTATGGTCATCTATAGCTAAGCCATTTGGTATATGCCTAATACCAAAATGAAATATTGATTTTGGAGTTACTAAACAATCTTCATAGAGTATAATGAACACATTTTAACATATATTTGCTATATAAGCATTAAATGTAACTTCAGGTTTGCAGCAAAAAAATTAGTAAAGGTGATTACAGGAAGGCTATATAGGATATAAAACTAAAGAATACCTCATAAATATTCAAAACAATATTTAGATCAAAGCTGTATTGTACATATTAGAAAGTTAGTTATTACTATAATTTATGGGGTATCTGAACCTCTCTCCCTACCTGGCTTCCTTCTACTTGACTCCTCCTCCTCCTCATCCTCCTCCTCCTTCTTTCTTCTTCTTTTCTCCTTCTCTTCTTTCTCTCCCTCTCCTTCTCCTCCTCCTCCCTCTTCTCCTTCTCCTTCTCCTCCTTCTCTTCTTTCTCTCCTTCTTCTTTTCTTTTCTGTTCTCTTCTCCTTCTACTTCTCCTTCTCCTTCTCCTTCTCCTCCTCCTCCTTCTCCTCCTCCTTCTCCTCCTCCTCCTTCTCCTCCTCCTCCTCCTTCTCCTCCTCCTCTTTCTCCTCCTCCTCTCCTTCTCCTCCTCCTCCCTCTTCTCCTTCTTCTTCATCTTCTTCCTCCTCCTCCTCCTCTTCTATCTGAGATAGGGTCTCACGTTGTCACTCAGGCTGGAGTGCAATGGTGCAACCATAGCTCACTGAAACATCAAACTCCTGGACTCAATCAGTCCTCCTAAATCAGCCTTCTGAGTAGCTAAGACCACAGATTTGTACCTGTATGTCCTGCTAATTTTCTTTCTGTTTGTTTTTAGAGATGAGATATCGCTATGTAGCCCAGTTTGGTCTGGAACTCCTGGACTCAACGGATTCTCCCACCTTGGTTGCCCAAAGTGCTGGAATTAAGCATGAGTCACTGCACCTGTTCTTGATTCTTCCTTATAGTCAGTTTTCAGGACAGTTTTCAGATACAAGTGGTTAAATTACTTGATGTTTATAATATACTCAGTGTACATTTTCTCTGTCTTTTTCTCTCAGGCAGCTATGATGTTGAGATGCAAATTTTACAATGATGCTTTACTGAGCTGTTTTATAGGCATGGCATAACGCAGAAAACACTAGCTCTGATAAGATAAAATATCATTCTTTTTTACTTTTAGTTATACAACTCTGTGATCTCAAATAAAGAATGATTTAGCATGGGGTGAAAGCCAATAAACATTGGATTTGGATGCAAATATTGCTGGGGCCACACATTTATACTGTTGAAAAATGATGTACATTTTAAGCTAGAATAATGCTAAAGTGCCTCAACTCTTGTATTAAAATTTTAGCATTTCATTCTGTTCATCGTGTTGTGAAAATGTGTACATTGACTTTTAAACAAGTACATAGGATTTCTTTTCTCTCGGATTTACCTGAGAATATAATCTTAATCTGTTGGAATAACAGTTCTTATTGAATGAGATGGTATCTGGAGTGTCTGACACATATTAGGAAATTAATAGTGTTAGTAACAACAAGAAATAGCAATAACGTTAATAGTCAACATTAATTCGAATCACTAACTAGGTATCAAATATATTTTAAGAGTTTTGTCTCTATTAACTGCTTTTCCCACACAATGCAATATAAGATTTGTACTATTATTAGAGTAGTCATAGTCATCTCGGACAAGAATATTCTCGGATAATTTTATCAACTGTTGCCTGAACTCTTAGACCAATCTCCTAAATGCTTCTGTGCATAGTCTTGGCCCTCTGCAATTA
Source organism: Pongo pygmaeus (assembly GCF_028885625.2). NCBI lineage: Eukaryota > Metazoa > Chordata > Mammalia > Primates > Hominidae > Pongo > Pongo pygmaeus. Next base: position 81,753,037 of record NC_072376.2, read on the forward strand.
AAACCAGGCACTGTATCTTAAGGCTTTTTTTTTTTTTTTTTTGTAATGAAGTCTGATCATATCTTTCCCCAGCTCAATTTTTTTTCCTCTGACTCCCCAATGCCTTTGTTAGATATTTCAAATTTATTTCTGTTATCTGATTCCAAATTATCTCTCTAAGGAAATCTGCCTCTTTATGCAACCTCTTCCTGCTAAACTAAACTTGGAGTCTTCGGAACCGAACTATCATTACTATTCTACCTGCTTTCATTTTGTACCTTCCTCTCACTTGACCTATTTATACAAATCATTCAGGTCTCACTTTTATTATCAGTGTTGCTGGTATACCTACAATTATCCCTACTGAATGTTCTCCAAGCATTGTGGTCCTTCCTTTTTAAAACATTTTATACACGTTTTATGATATGCTTTTTATTCTACAATTCCAAAGAGATTTTAAAGTCTATGGGAGTAGAAAATGTGCCTAAATTTCTTTCTCTGCAAATCCAGCACTTACCTCTGGTGCATTTTAGTCACTTTATAAAGAGTTTTTGAGCAAATGATTTATACTGTCTTCTGTGTTGAGTAATGAATACCTTAGTTTCAGTGACCCTATTCTTAATGTTTCACAGGCATCTCACTTTATTCTATAATGATAATGATAGTTATTTTAGACAGGGGGCTAGCAAGTTTTCAGTGAGGTCCTTTAAGAAAATCAAAGTTTGATGAGTTTGGGAGAGAAAATACTAAATACTATGAGGTTCTAATTAGCCATATTTCTGTTTCCCCATTGTCTTAGACAATGTAGTGGGTCTCCCTGAATGAGTAAAATAAAAGACAGGATAATGAGATAATTGTCATGTGAATAGACTATGTAATTTTCCAAAATAAGTTGGAATAATACAGGCAATGCTTTACACAGTGTCTGTGCATTAATGAAACAATTATACTAATTTGGACATAATATAATTTGTGTGAATAATTTGTGTTATATAGTATATGTATACACACAAATACATACACACATATATATGAAAGGCAAAGTGAGAGGAGACTATGTCTCTAACATCACCTAGTCATTAAAATAACCCACTATAAAATTGAATATGCATTTGTTTTCTATCTAAAGATATAAATGTAAACAACTATTTTAGTTCCAGAATCAAGTAATCTTAACATATCCATGGAAACAAGTTTCCCAGGATTTTATTTTCTAGTATTTAGTTTCTACTATTTAGCAAACTAGTTCCTGAACATTGACTTTTCAAGTGAATATGATGTTTTTGAGAGAATGTCTGCTCAAGTGTCTCAAGTGAATGTACTGCTTTTAGTTATGTTAATAACTGAAGAATATTGTTTATAGAAATATTTGCAAATATTAGTTGGAATTTTTTCAGAAATTATGGAAATAAAGATTTGTGCTCACCCTTAGTTTTGGCTGAGTTTTTAAATGGAGAAAAATAGATTTTAAAAAGTAAAGACTAATTACATGTATGTCCAAACTTTAACAGGATTTTATGTCTTTAAAACAGACTTGTGAGGACTTAATAAAGAAATGTGTAAATATTAAAAACCTCAAAGTATAGGGTTTTTTTTGCACCTGGAGAAAAAGATAATGTATTTCTCACCTGTGAAGAGTCTTTTAAGTAATATGAAATAAATATTTTCATTTTAAATAAGGAAACTGATATATACAAGAAAAGGCAATTTCCTCAATTCTACACAACTGTGCTAGAAATATATGTGTGCCTCATCAATCTATGTGTTTGTTTATCAAGATATTAGGAAGATGTCTGCTGGGTTTTTATAAGATAAAAATGAATGTATGGTAAAATGTATATCTAATTGCCTAAATACATTTGCAATTTATTAATTCATAGTTCTATGACTTCCTACAGTGTCCTGTATAAGTGAGAGCCACAGGCTTCTAGCTGATCCTGTAACAGCAGCTTTTCCACCATATTTGTAAGATTATTGATCATTTTATCTTTGCATTTTATCATTTCACCTATAAAACACACAATTTTTTGATTTTATATTTATATAAACTTACCTTAAAAGGCATAAGGAAAGGTAGGACTTCATAGTACCAATTAAAAACTTACATAGTACTTCACTGTAAAACTAATCCCATTTTCTTTTTTTTAAACAAAGTATGATTTTATTCCCTTTGTCAAGCTCACAGTTTTTTTTTAATAGTGACAATCCATAGATATAGACATTCCTAAAAGAAATAAAAGTAATTCAGTAGACATGTCACCGTTACAGAACCTGAATATGGAATGCATTCGATGTTTTTGTTTGATTTTGTTGAGACAGCGTCTCTCTCTGTTGCCCAGATTGGAGTGCAGTGGCATGATCACACCTCGCTGCAGCCTTGGCCTCTCGGGCTCAAGCTATCCTCCCACCTCAACCTCCCAAGTAGTTGGACTACAGGCGTGTGCCACAGTCCTGGCTAATTTTTTGTAGATATGGGGTCTCAATATATTTCCCAGGCTGAATTTGATGTTATTTCAAGTTGATTTTCATGTGTTTGGAAGCTTGTCTTGTTCCTCAACTACTATGCAGGTAGACAGTCATCCGCCAGAGAGTCACTAGATTGCAATATAGAGGCACTTTATCATGTCCCTATTGTTCCTAATACAGAATTGTAGAGCTGGAAAGTAACTTCAGTTTTCTAAATCTATTCCCAAACAGGATATCACTAACTTCTTTAGAATCATTCCTCAGTATACATCAATTTATTGAGAACTGCCTAATACTCAAAGAAATGAAATCTTGAGTTCAGTAAGCTGTGTTCCAAGCAGGAATTATTCTCACTTACCAAAATATCTCCTATTACCTCAAGCTATCCTTGTTGAGGAATGCTGAAAATTAAATTTTAAGTATCAAGTCTAGACCATAGAGTGCTTTGGTGGGAGTATTTTGATTATATACCTACTACCCATCAGAAGCAGGCAGCTAATATTGTGAACTGAGCAATTTTGTCAAAAGTCACAGGGAAGAGACTAGAGAAGAATGAGAAAGGTCAGATGGACCTTGTGTGGCTGACTACATGGATCTTGTTTCTTGGAGGTCTGTTGCAGAAGAGAAAACACATAGAGGTGAAGAAACAGAACAGACTCAGTCAGCATTCTTACCCAGAGATGGCAACATCTCTATGAAGACCAATGCAATACCTTTTCATCTTCAACAACTGTTGTTTTGTCTGTTTTTGATCCTTGGCATTGTCAAAAACTTAACTGCAGGTCCAGTGTATATTTTTCCTTATTTTTCCCTTTTAGCTATCTGCTAAAATGAGTAAATGTCACAACTGTACTTTTCCAAAGAAACAGAACTATTGACAATTTATAGCCTGTCATGCAGGTCATGTTTCAAATTGAGGCTAAAATTTTCAACAGCTATAGAACATTGTACAATATTAGTGGTTTTTTTTTTTTTAAAGAAAATGTTAGTTCATGGAGTATACTAAATATCTGTGATAGATTAAATATATTAGTTCTAATCTTACTTTTGATTTTGGGAGCCCAAAATAAAGGGAGTGTTGTTTTCATGGTCATGCCTTGTTTGTGGAGTCAAGTGTCGATATACTCGAGACATGTTATGGGTCTTCTAATTAATATTTTTATCACCTTGAGTCTCTTCCAAGCATTAAACTTTTACTATGGATCTTAACTTCCTTATTAAAAAAATGAAAGCGTGAATACTTTTTTACCTTATGTTTTCATTTATTGTGTTTGACCACATTTTATGGCTCCTGAGTGCCTTCACCCAGCTACACTTTACCTTGTATCTATAAAAGTGTAATTTAGAGTAAATACATTGGCTGTAAAGTCGCGCTCAGGTGCTCTCCACCAAAAGCAAAACAAAACTTCTGAAATGTGGCAAGGTTTCTCAGTGCAAGCTTAAATATTTAAACTGTTGACCATTTGGAAAATACTGGACAAAGGGGAAGAACAAACCATCATTTGCAATAGTTAAAGGTTATGCAAGGCAAGGCAACGTTATACTTTTTGACTAAGTTATTCTTAAAAGTTAAATGCATTTCTTCTTGTGAAGTGTGGATTATAAAAGCCAATCAAAGACAAAACCAGTGTGAAAAACATTTTGTATTCTACAATACCTTTTACGAGTAAGAGTAAAACATAAATTTTTTATTTGTAATTTTATTTAAGGAGAAATACTCTTTCCCTTTGGTATGACCACAGTATTATAAACAGCAAGGAACATACATGTTCTGCTTTCTGCAGTTTTAGAAAGTCATTCCAGCCTGTGTGACAGAATGAAGTAAGACTGTCTCTTAAAAAAAAAAAAAATTCACACCTGTAATCCCAACACTTTGGGCACCAAGGCAGGCAAATCGGTTGAGCCCAGGAGTTCGAGACCAACCTGGCAACAAAGTTAGATTTCCTGTACTCTCTACAAAAATTAAAAAAAAAAAAAACCAAAACAAACACACAAACAAAAAACAGCTGGTCATGGTGGCACATGCCTGTGGTCCCAATCACATGAAATTCTGAAGCAGGTGGATCTCTTGAGACTGGGAGGTCGAGGTTGCAGTGAGCTATGCTCACGCCACCACACTCCAGCCTTTGCAACACAGACCTTGTCTCAAAAGAAAAGTCATGTGGGTGTTTCTTTTGGGCACATCTATGGCAATGCTTGTACCATGAATTTAAAACTTCTAACTTGATGGCACATTTTTACTTTTTTTTTTTTTGAGACGGAGTCTCTCTCCGTTGCCCGGGCTGGAGTGTAGTGGCGCGATCCTGGCCCACTGCAGCCTCCGCCCCCCGGGTTCAAGAGGAGGCAGCCCTCCCGAGTAGCTGGAACTACACGCATGTGCCACCACGCCCAGCCAATTTTGCATTTTTAGTTGAGACAAGGTTGTTGGCCAGGCTGGTCTCAAACTCTTGACCTGAAATGATCCACCCACCTCAGCCTCCCAAAGTGCTGGGACCATAGGCGTGAGCTACCACACCAGGCCCTGATGGCACATTTTAAAACTGATCCCATTTCTCATTGATTGTTTGAAACCAAAAGTCAAAAGAAAACACACACACACACACACACACACACACATATATATAGTTCTCCATTTATGTTATTTGATTATAAAAATTATGACAGAACAACATGCATGTAGGAAGGAGGTAACTGAAGTCCTCCACTATACTTCTCCAGTATGTAGTCAGGAAAGAAGCAGAAACTGTGAAAAAAAGGATGCTTTAGTAGCTCAGTCAGCAGCTCACCACTGAGACCACTGGCATGTGAAAGAATGACATCAAACCTCAACTTTTGTAGGTTTTCTTTTTAAGTTTATTGTTCAAAACCAAATTTTTACAAAGATTTTCATAACAATCACAATATCCCTGTAATTGTTTTGCAGTAGTGCAATATCTGTCCAAAATGTATCTTCGGGTACATCTTTTATGCATTGATCTATCCTGTCAAAAAATTCTACAATCCATCTTTAGGACAATACATATAAAAAAGTTCAAATTTAATACTAGATAGTCTACTGAGATCAAGGAAAATGGAAGACAAAGGTCTAGAACAGTCACCTCATGACCTCTCTAGACAAGTTTATTCAATACTCACTTCATATGAAGTGAGTTCATCCAGTTCTCAATTCACTTCATATTGATCCAATGTCTATATTTTACCAGCACCTTTCCACAACTCCTGTACCTAAAGTAACAACTCAACTGTAGGGGAAGCAAAACTGAAGTTCATTTCATAGACATTCTAGTTAAATGCAATGCTTATTTCTCTATGCATCTGTTGCTTCTAACTAAGGAGAAATCATCAAGAATTTAAAATAAAACTCCAACACATCTGGCTTACCAAGCCTTGCTGTTATAACAAGATACCTGAGACTGGATAATTTACCAAGAACAGAAATTGTTTTCTCACAGCTCTGGAGGCTGGCAAGTTAAAGATCAAGATGCTGGTATCTAGGGAAAGACTTCTTGCTGCATCCTCACATGGTGGAAGTGGAATGGCAAAAGTGACCAATTCTGTATCTTCATGTGGCAGAAGAGCAAGCCTGCTGAATGCTGCTTAAAGCCTCTTCTATAAAGACCTTCATCCCATTCACGAAGAAGGCAATATCACTTCTGCGAGGCCCCTCCTCATAATTTGTCACATTGGCAACACCTAAATTTTGGAAGGGACACGTTCAAACCATAGCAATGTCAAAGTAAATACATTATATGAACAATCACAGTTTCTGGATGGCAAATGGATCAAGAAAAGGTAGATGGCCTCATGCTTACAAGTGTGTGTTAATGTGTCTTTTAAAACTACAAGTGTTTTACTCCCCAGTAAGAGTTGAATTTGTGTGTTCTAGACACCTAAGTCATGTAAGAGGTTTGTGAAGTGTCAAGTACAGTGACAAATGGAGACTTCTTGGTCTGCAGTCCCCTTGACACAGAACTGGAGATAAAGTAATTATACAGCTGAATTACTATTTCTTTGATGTCACAGTTCAAGATACTTTTGTGTGTAAAAAATTTCTACACATACAAATCACATATTTATCAATTTAAAGTGTACAATTCAATGGCTGGGTGCAATGGCTCATGTCTGTAATCCCAGTACTTTGTGAAACCCAGGAAGGTGGGTCGCTTAAACCCAGAGGTTTGATATTAACATGGGCAACACAGTGAATCCTCATCTCTACAAAAACAAAAACAAAAACAAAAACAAAACGAACAATTAGTTGGCTGTGGTGGTGTGCACATGCAGTCCCAGCTACTTGGGAAGCTGAGGTGAGAGGATGACATGAGCCCAGGAGGTTGAGGCTGCAAAGAGTGGAGATTGCAATACTGCACTCCAGCCTTGTGATAAGTGAAACCCTGTCTTCCAAAAAAAAAGTTTTTAATATACAATTCAGTGGTTCATCATATATTCATAGAATTTTTCAACAACTGGAACAACATGATTTAGAGTATTTTATCACCCACCAAAAGAAACACTGTACCCTTAGCCATTCCTTACCCTGCATTTCAGGCAAACACTAACCTATTTTTTATCTCTATCAATTTTCCTATTAAGAGCATTTCATATGAAGGGACATATTGTTATATGAAGGATCTTTGTTGTTTGACATCTATACTTAGTATAATGTTTTAAAAAGTTTCATTAATGGTACAACATGCATCAAGACTTTATTATTTTTATTGCCAAATAATATTCTACAACATATTGTTTATTCATTTATCAGTAATGAACTATAATTTTCCTTCCAGTTTTGGTTAAGATGTTGTTTATCAACATGCACGTATTAATTTTGTGTAGACCTATTGCCATTTGTCTCTGGTATATTACTAGAGGTAGAATTGCTGGGTCATATTGTAACTCTGTGTTTAACCTTTTGATAAACTGGCAGATTGTTTCAAAGTGCCTGAATAATTTTTGATACACACAAGCAAAGTATGAAGATTCCAAATTCTCCACATCCTTGCCAACACTTTTAGTTACTTATCTTTTTGATAATAGCCATGTTAGTGAGGATGAAGTGGTATCTCATTGTGGTTTTTACTAACATTTTCCTGTAATAATGTTGAACTTAATGATGTAGAGCATTTTTTCATTTGTTCTTATTGGACATTACATTTGCTCATTTGTCCTCATTGGACATTTACATATTCCTTAGAGAAATGCCTGTTCAGATCTTATGCACATTTTTGGATTGGGTTATTTTTTTTTATCATTGAGCTGTAAGCTTTCTTTATAAATTTCTTACACAAGTCACTTGCCATGTATGTAATTTGCAACTATATCCTCCAAAGTCTGGTTTCTCTTCAGACTTTAGTGATGGTGTTCTTGGATGTACAAAAATTTTGATTTCAGTGAAGTCCAATTTATCAATTTTAATTTGATTGCTTCTGCTTTTGGTGTCATATCTAAAAACCTTGCAAAATTCAGGGTTACAAAGCTATACCCATGTTCTTCCTGCTGAGAGTTTTATAGTTCTTGATCTTACAGTTAGGTTTTTTTTTTAATCTATTTTGAGTCCATTTTTATATATTGCTTGAGGTAAGTGATTCAATTTTATTCTTTTGAATATTGATAACCAGTTTGCCCACTGGTATTTGTTAAAGACATTGTTTTTTCTCCATTGTATAGTTTTGCATTCTTGTGGAATATCAGTTGACTCTATGTTTGGCTACATTTCTAGATTTTACATACTATTAAAATTGAGTATATGCCTAGCTATATGCCTGTAGCTAATGCATGCTAGGCTTAATGCCCAGGTGATGGGCAGATAGGTGCAGCAAACCACCATGGCACACGTTTACTATGTAACGAACCTGCACATGTATCCTGGAACTTAAAATAACATAAAATTGAAAAAAGAAGCAGTGAAAGAAAGAAGAATTTCAAAAATGTTACTAAGGCAACGAATGTAATTTATCTTCTCAATTTCAAATATTGAAATTAACACTTTAGCTAGAAATGTCATTAAATTTACAAATGGTAAAGAAAGCAAAATCTTTAACATATTTATTAAATTAATGCAAGGCTGAATCAAGTAAAAGTATTTGCCTTCAACTAGTGCTTTCCACTGATAAATATTTATTATGCCATATCCTTGGTGAAGCTCTTAGTCTTTTATATACATAGCATAACCATTAATTGATAAATTTAAATTTGTGGAAGATAAAGACAAAAATAATGCAATGATATCAAATTCCAAGTAAGCATTTTTTATTTTTTGGCATAAAATTAAACTTTTGATTACAAATAGTGATTATATATTATGAACATTAGTGACTTTTAAGCATAATTAATTGATGTTTCATGTAATTATTTGTACAGTTAACTAAAAATTTTATAAAAGTGATAATCATTTTCCAGATTTCTAATTGTTATATCCTCTAAATATGATCTGTTCACCTTCAACATATAACATAGAACTTTCTCCTTGAAATAAAAAAGAGTCAATTGATTTATTTATTAAAGACAGTACCCAAATCTTCCACTACAGGTTATATAAGAATATATGTTGAAGAAAGGCAGGCAAGTTATGCCGTGATTTTCTAGATATGCTTAATGAAAATTTTGTAGACATTTAATAGGGATGCACGTCACACTTAAAATTTATTCTCTAACTCCTGAAACATTGAGCAAGCAGAAGAGTTTGTTTTTATTAAAAAAGGATATCATTACCTTTCTCATAACACACTACTCTCTTAATGGTGGCTCCCTGATTTGTTTGGTATGTGGAAACTTGTGAATTTCACTCTTCCTTACACCTATCAAATTCCATCTACACTGTATGCATTACCAGGATTCAGCATATTGTTAATCATTAATTAAGGTTAACTATAAAATAATTTGATACTATGAATAGAACATATTTAAAATTAGGTAGTATCCCTGTGTCAGAAAAGTGAAAGGAAGAGGGTATAGTCAGCAGGGAGAGACAAACGAAAAATAGAAGACTATAACTCACAAGTTAATAATAATCATGCCAAAATCTAGGCTTTATCAGTAGGCTTATCGCAGGTACAAAAATAGAAAATTTGGAAACAGTATGGGAGATGCGTTTTTGTTAAACTCCTTTTGGCTGGAATTAATAGGACTACACTACTCAGGATTTTGCCAAACTTAAAAATATATATATTTCCTCTTTTTCTTGACCTATTCTCTTTTTTTCTTCTTTCCTATCTTACCAAATTTTCGACAGGAAAACAAACAACATTGTATGACCAAAAATATAGCTGTTGTCACACAGACCAGCAAGAACCCAATTACATCCAAAGAGTGGTACTGGAACCAGTTGAGGTCGTGGGCAGCTGGCCGCAGGTGCTTGGCTCCTTTGTGGCGCATGACAAACTCGATCCAGAAGACTGCTCGATCCAGGGGCTTTATAGGTTGATCATGGTGAATTCTTGATAACCTCATAGCATTCTCTTTATAACTAGAAGACAAATAAATAGGCAAAAATTAGATAATTTTTGTTTTTATTTTCATTGAAGATAAATATGTGATACACTTTTGCTATACAAGTTTAAGGCCATAGTTACGTTGAGAAAATATAATTCTTGCATGAACTTTGCTAGTTGTATAGGATTTTAAGAGTTACAAAAAGGAAGATATGGATGAAATATATGCTTAACACAGTATGATCAAATGTAGACATAAAAAAGTAGAGTAAGCCAGTTGTAAATATATATGTTTAGCATAATTTTTCCAAAAATAATTTTGATACTGTGTGAACTATACTGTCCAGGATGGTTCCAATACCAAGATGGTACATAACCTAATACTGTGGGATAAAAATCATTTAAGACATACATAAACATACCCTCTAGTGTTTGGCTAGTTCATATGACAGACAAAGGAAATTGGCAGTCAGCATTAGTGAGTCATTTTACAGTTCTAAGATGTAGGCATTGTGATAATTACTCTGTGGCACACATCTGTATGTTTGTGACGAGAAGGACAGTGTCTGTATCTGTAACATGAAGACTGTACAAAAATACTCTGGTGATTTAAGAAGTGGCATATCCAAGTACATGAACTTTGATGTTTCAATTGAAACATCTCCCTAGAATTAGAGCTCTTAATCAACTTGCCATCACAATAGCGATAGTAACAGAGATAACAGTTCTAATGGCTTCTCAAACAATATTGGGTGGATATCTACATATTTAAAAGGCAAACTGTGTCTTCACTTGCAGTTTCCCTAGTTGTTAAACCAAAATTAGTAGGTTTCATTTTGGTTTGTGTCTGGAATAAAAGTTCCAGCCTGGATTCATGAAGATGAGAGAAGGTAAATGGTTTGTGTAGAGATGTCCTGGTGTTGGCTGGACATTGTTAGGACTGGGGAATGGGGAACAGGGTCATCATTTACAAGAGAACATGGTACACTAGATTCAGCAGCAGGAGTAGTTTACATGTGTTGAGTGTGTGTGTGTGTGTTTGTGTGTCTGTCTGTCTAGTGAAAAAGAATATTCATACTTTCAACTGCATTGAAACTTAGGTAGGGTCAAGACAGTAATTTCACATGGATCATCCTAATATACTTTAGGCAAATAAATAAATTTGTACATGTGAATCAAAAAATAATAAGAAGAAAGCATGTTTTCCTATAAATGATGTGGGACAAAGACCATGCTTATAAATTTATTATTTCATGTTTTTTATACACTAATGTTTTATGACTGATATGTTAAAATATTCTGAATAATTAAATTACAATGGTCTATCTATTCAAATGTAATTTTTAATGTTTATTAATTACTTTAATGAATAACAGAATGGAGTACAAACACATCCATATATATACTCTGCACTATGCTTTGTGTTCCCAGAGGTGGTATTTGGTTTAGGGTTAAAGTGAAGGTATTTTACATTAAATAATTTTTAGGCATTTATTTAGAAATTTCTAACAGTATTTATAGTTCTTATTTTTTTCATCAATAGTTTTGTCAATGAAATGAATCCAAATCTAAAATACTTGAAGATACTTATTTGTAGCAAAATATGAGTGACCATGGCCCACGATAAAGCCCTCAGGAGGTCCTGAGTATATGTGCCCAAGGTGGCTGGGGTGCAGCTTGGTTTTTACATTTTAGGAAGGCATAAGACATTAATCAAATACATTTAAGAAATACATTGGTTTGGTTTAGAAAGGTGGGACAACTTGAAGTGGGGGTGCATCCAGGCTATAGGTACATTTAAACATATTCTGGTTGACAATTGGTTGAGTTTCTCTAAAGACCTGGGATCAAAGGGAAGGAATGCCTGGGCTAAGATAAAGGATTGTGGAGATCCAAGTCCTTATTTGCAGAGGAAGCCTTCAGGTAGCAGGCTTCAGAGAGAATAGGTTGTGAAATGTTTCTTATCAGACTTAAAGTCTGTGTTGATGCTAATGCCAGAGAGGTATACCCTCACTTCCCATCATGGCCTGAAACAGACTCTCAGGATAAATTTTAAAAGATCTCTGGCTGAGGACGAAGTCCATTCGGACGGTTGGGTGAGAGGCTTAGAATTTTATTTTTGGTTTACAGTTTTCAAGTCAATAATAAAATTTAATGATCATTTTAAGCATTAGAGTTAAAGAGAATCACAGACTGTACTTACGCTGATAATTAATAAAATGAACCAAATTGTCAGCAACTAACAACTTTGTAATAGTCTAATCGACTAGACATTAAAGTCAAAAAAAGATCATACTGAGCCTTGCTGAAGCTCCTAACCAACCACTTAGCTCATGAATTATGATTTCTAAAATTAGGACTTATACAACATGTACGTATTAATAAAAGTCAATTAATCGGAATGTGGATGGGAAGCAAAAGTGGACAACCAGGGCTGAGTCTTGGTATGAATCTAAACCAACTGTTGAGTGTCTTTCTTTTTTGAAATGAATACATTGGCCCTCGTGCCTAAAATGCCTGGCAAAGGGCACTGAATAGATGTTTTTAAGCAGGTTACTTCCATTAAGAAAAAGCACTAAATTCCATCCGAGTTTACCTTCTCCTCTACTTCCTAAATCTCAGCCTTCAGGAAAAGTGAATGAAATATTAAAGCTATTCTTCAAGCTTAGACTCTACATGAAAACAATTAAGTCCAATACAACATAAAGCAAGTTTAAAGCACCCACACAAATTCAGAGCAAACACCAAGACCGAGAAAAAATAACAGCCTGATAACCACTTACACATATTGAAAAATAATGAGAAACTAAAAATGCATTTAGGTATGGCATATAGTCCAAAGAAGAGGAGATTCAAAATACAATAATAGCGGGAGGGTAATGAATATATCAAAAATGACTTACAAAGCAAGAGGAAGTGATAAGGAGATAGGTGAGCTGATGATATAAGTTGTTAAAAATGACGGTTGAAAGAATTAATAAAGAAATTAGAAACAGCAAGCAATGCTCATGGTAAAAATAATAAATTTACTAATTTGTGAACTATTGGAGGCAATCTCAATGAATTAATAATAGTAAAAATTGATTAGAACAATTAGACAGGAAATAAGAGAGGAAAACATACCAAAATATTTTATCATAGGGAAGACTAAACTGATGCTCCAGAAGTAAAGATAAAAAATGGAAATAAAAAGCATTCAAAGAAATAATACACAAAAAAATTAATTTCTGAAAAGAAAAACTGGATAATTTTTTATCCTAGATTAACAGTGTTGTAAAGACACAGTATAATTGAAGAAAAATATACAAAATAATTTGTAAGAATACACCATAATTGAGTTTCTGAATTTTAAAAAGTAACAATTTCTTTTTCCAAGTTGAAAAGAAAGCAAAAAGATAAAATGGTCAGGCAGGACTCAGAAATCATATAGCACAATTTAAACTGGAAGGCCATAAGTAATATTTCCACAGGTCTGAAGGAAAGAAAGCAAGAGCTAAATATATTGTATTCAGATAAAAGTCATTCTCATAACAAAGCAGTGCGTGAATATTGCTAAACATTATCTCAGAGAATTCAATATCCAAGTCTTTATTGGAAGAAAATTCCATGTGAGATAATCAGTCAAGAAATAAATCCTAAATATTTTGGAATAAATAATCTCTAATTCAATAGTGAACACTGAGTCCCTTAAAATATAGGAAACAGACTAAATGTGAGAAAAAAATGACATAAATATTGGTAAAGTAAAATTACAATATAAGTAATACAAATTTGGAATCAAATAGAGATACATTTCAAAGCAGGAGTTCAACTATAAGTAGCTAAAATTAAAACACATCATCAAAAATAAAGACTCAAAATTACATATACATATATCATATTACTTCTTATCTTTGGTGAGATCTTTCAGAGAAAAAAATAAGACACAATATATATACACACACACTATCTACTAAGCTATATATATAGACATACATATATTATATACTAAGCTATGTATATATATATAGCTCAATATATTTTATAGATTCATTTCAATCTAAAAGCTAAATCAGATAAAATTATACTTAAATTTCATTTAAAATATCACACAGTACCAATAAATATTTGAAAAACTATTCACTACCCTATACCTTTTCTCTGTGTGTATACATATACTAATTAAAGTATAGAATGGTATATACTCAGTGTTAATAGTTATTTCTGAATGATTATTACTGAGCATATTATCATTTCAATTTTGTATTTACTGATTAGCTTATAATATGTACATACTTGTTAATTAGTTTATAATATTAAGCAGATTATCCAGAAAAAATGAGAATTTATATAATCATAGCATCCTTTATTTTGAAAAATATTGAAATAATATTTGAAGTCTTTTTTTTTTTTTTTTTTTGAGACAGAGTCTTGCTCTGTCGCCCAGGCTGGAGTGCAGTGGCACAATCTTGGCTCACTGCAACCTCCGCCTCCCAGGTTCATGCCATTCTCCTGCCTCAGCCTCCTGAGTAGCTGGGACTACAGGCGCCCGCCACCATACCCAGCTAAATTTTTGTATTTTTAGTAGAGACAGGGTTTCACCGTGTTAGCCAGGATGGTCTCGATCTCCTGACCTTGTGATCCGCCCACCTAGGCCTCCCAAAGTGCTAGGATTACAGGCTTGAGCCATTGCGCCCAGCCAATATTTGAAGTCTTAGGATTTTCTTATTTTTCTGATTTCAGCCAATCACTTTAGCAGTTTGGCAAATAAAATAGTTTTTATATTGGTCAGGTTATGGTTGTTATTGGAAAGTAATTACAGAAGTATAAAAGAATGTACATTTTCTGGTATTATAAATAACATAATTAATGTTAGGCAAGTCTTTAGGAGCCTTAGTACTTACGAAGGTTCATTAATGACTGTTCTCAAAGCGCTAAGCAAATCCACACTTGTCATTGTGTTTAGGTTCACTTCCACAGCTGCTCCTTTGGCCTTCATATGAGCAATGTTATCAGGCTGATCAGCAAACATGGGAACTCCCACCATAGGGACTCCGTGGTAAATAGCTTCATAGATCCCATTAGTTCCACCATGAGTGATAAAAGCTTTGGTTTTGGGATGACCTAATTTGAGGATGGAGTGAGAAGTGGGTGTGTAATAATAACACATTAGCAGAATTTGAGAGACAGAAGGGGTCAAAAAGTTACAATATAACTTTCTAAAGAAGGATACGTTTTCTACAAAAGCAGATCACATAGGGCATTGGAATGTCAGAAAACTGTGATCCCAGGAAAAGCAGTAATTAACAGCATTTGCATTTTCTGGGAATATATTACTGAGGAGATGATATCTGAACTGAAAATGAAACTTGAAGTGTGATTAATCTTAACTGAAAATGCTCTTTTGTGAGCCAGAGGAAGCATGAGTCTATAAAATTAATGGCCAATTATGTAATTATATCTGCTTTAAAATTGAGTGTCAAATAAAATTTTAAATTATTAAAAATGTATTGAATTTATTTGCTATTAAACAGTTACTTAACTTGTCTATTGTCCCACTGTACAGCTTTTCTTTCCCCACAGTCTTACCAAGAAGATCATTCTGGGGTATCCAATCATAGAGCTGAGTATTGTTTCCTAATGTGGCTGGTTTCTTTCCTTTGTATCTCCATAAAACCTGTGGAAAATGGTGCTTTAATTTTGCAAGGAAAAACACAATGAAGACATTTTAAGTCGGTAGAATTATTTAGAAATCATTTAGCCAGCTACTTGGAAGATGGGAATTACATAAGCAGTAGTTTACAAACGTTGAGATACGTAGTAGGACTGTTTATATGTACCCTTTTGTAAAGTCTTGTACTAATAGTCTATCAAGTATAGTATTATTGTTTTGATATTTATCACTTAAAAGCTTTTGGAAGTTAGACTTTAAGTGAAGAAATAGAACGTAAACAGGACCAGTTTAATCAATCACAACATGGAGGAGAAAAATCATGAGGAGTGCTATGTGCTTTAACCGATACATAAATATAAAGAGTCCTAGGATGTGTCATGAATAGAAGTACAAAAAGAATAGAAATGCAAAATTGTAGAGATCAAAATTAAGGTTAATTGAATAACATAAGTCAGAAATTGCATGTTGTTGGACTATAATATTTGAATTTTAATTGTTTTTAGCTAGAGAATATTCAACTTAGAAAGACTAAGTGAATCTGGGCTTCTACTTCTAAACCAACTACACTTTGATAGAGTTGTAATAAAACCTAGACATTTGAATTATATTTTTAGCATAATTTCTCCCTGCTTTGTGTATACACTCTCTCTTTTCCTGGGCCATGGAGCTAACAAACTTCAAAACTTTTGAAAGTAGTCAGTGGAGAACAAAAAATTTCAAATAGTAAAAGGTCAGTGGGGGCTTAAAGCTTTCCTTTCTATTCCATTAAAAATAAATGACTTCAAAAAAGTATGTGTTTCTAAAATAATGCCAAGGCTCAGTAGGCAAATGACTCAATGTGCTAATGTACACAATTTTAATATATTACACAATGTTACTTACAACTGTTACTAGTGATACTCAGTGTATAATGAGTTTCAATTTTCGTATGGAAAGAACATTACTAGCTGCACTGTCTCTCCCATTAGTAAAAAGCTGTGTACCAGGATCCCAGGCTGTACTGACCTTCTGTGGAATCTGGGCAAGAGCTGAGGCAATAAGATTGGCCTTTTCTTCTGTAAGGTTTTTGACCATTGATCCCAGAGAAAACACCACAACACCATCTTTACCTGAGCTCTGGATGAGTTCTTCCATTTCCTGCATACATAATATATTTTCTATTACAAAGATGTAGCATCATAAGAAAAAATAAGTTCACTTACACATTTAAGTAGGTAAAATTAAGATATATGTCAGAGAAACTGCTGTCTTCTGACATGTAGAAGTTTTTTTTTTTTTTTTGGCAGAGTCTCGCTCTGTCACCCAGGCTGGAGCGCAGTGGCATGATCTCTGCTCACTGCAACCTCACCTCCCCGGTTCAAGTGATTCTCACACCTCAGTCTCCTGAGTAACTGGGATTATAGTCTCATGCCACCGTGTCTGGCTGAATTTTGTATTTTTAGTAGAGATGGGGTTTCACCATGTTGGCCAGGCTGGTCTCCAGCGCCTGGCCTCCAGTGATCCACCTGCCTCGGTCTCCCAAAGTGCTGGAATTACAGGCATGAGCCACTGTGCACAGTCAGATCTAGTCTCCTTAAGAGGAAACATGTCTCTGAAATGTATAACTTAAATATGTAATCAGTGATTACAAGTCCAAGCATGGAAGCAAAACCATTACAGAAATGAACACTAAATAAGGGACAACTCTTCTCATGGTAACTGAAATTGTTGCCCCCAAGGCTTAATTTAACCAATCAACAGGGTTGTTTGCAAACTCATAAAAACGGTTTTTGGAGGGAAGCCCAATAAAGGATACTGAGCTAGGCTTTTAAAATTGTTAGCGTGCCAGTTATATCTAACAAAATTATTAATAAATTTACCAGTTCCTGTTAAGCATTCAAGATCATTTTCTCAAGTTTATGCCTTCTTTGATTAATAGGTCTAAGAAAAAATTTGTTTAAAATAGCATCTAATTGTAACATATTTTAGAACAGGATAACAAAGTGCACCTCCAACTATAATCACAATGATGCTTATGAGACAGTACATCTCTTTCTTCTTGATGTATAAGCTGCCATGAGTGTGATGTTATCTCTGTGCCCTTAATTTGAGCCTTAAGGCAAAATTAAAACATAAATTTGTCTGCCAATAAAGTTCCTTAGGTAATTACTTATAGTTTTGCAAATCTGACACTGCAAAATCTGAGATTAAGGCCTTTCACATCATAATCTATATGAATGCTACTTTCTACAGATGTATCCTGCATTCCCTGTGAAAATACTTGTTGTGATCACACTGGAATCACTGATGTATCACTTTATGACTAGCCAAATTATTAGGGGAGGGTGATATCTTAAGTGAAAATAGA
The DNA here is from genome assembly GCF_028885625.2 of Pongo pygmaeus. NCBI lineage: Eukaryota > Metazoa > Chordata > Mammalia > Primates > Hominidae > Pongo > Pongo pygmaeus. Next base: position 81,770,912 of record NC_072376.2, read on the forward strand.
TTGCTTTTTTTGGCTTAGTTAATGTCAGGAGAATATTTCCGAAGTCCCAGGAATTGGTGCTTTGCCATTTTGATTTATTTTCCAAACAGATATTAATTCATTAAAATACACACACACACACACACACACACAAACACACATACACACACAAACATACACACCTACCATACTGATATGGATTTTTCATTTGACAGCCTCTTGTTGTTTTTGTGTTCTGTGTACCCAGTGATTGGCGTAATTATTTCATCAGCAATATAATCCATGACTGGTATTCATATTTCCCAAAGCCTATATCAATATTTATATTGATTGAATACATAATGGCATGTCTGCTATTGTAAAACATGGCTGATTTGTCCCTGTGAAATTGTGAGAGTATGCGTATATGTGTGTGTTTGTGTAAAAAGTGGGTTTGGGAGGAAAAACATAATAGGGTGGCGTGGGTCATTATCCAGTGACCGATGGATATGTCATGTATATTTCTGTGTCTTTATTTTGATATTGGTACATTATCTTCTATAATAAACATTCACTAGAGCTTGCCTGCAGCCGTAACTTGACTGGCAAGAAAATCCTGAAATAAAATTTTTAGAATCCTGAAATAAAATTTTAAACTTAAATATGTCTGTTACCATAAACAGAAATTTAGTACTCTTATAGGAACCTGCAACTTTCTAAAAAGATTACGTTTGCTTGTGTATAAACCAAGTAAATAATAGCCTGTTTCCTCACTCCTTATTGATAGTTAAATACATTGTTCCTACCATGTGTACCTGTACTCTATTTTGCTTCTCAACACTTTTTGTGTATAACATTTCTTATATTCCACATTTCTTTTCTGAAGACTTCATATTGTAGCATACAATTTCCTTCTCATGCCATAAAACCTGACACTATATTTATAAAGAACCAATACAACATTTGAATCTCTCAGTTTTACAATAGCTACTTTATGCTAATGAATCTGAATCTATTTCTAATGCTTTTTGCTTGGATTTACACTTCGTACTACCTAAATGATTTCTAGAAATTACCAAAAATCCTTTTGGTTCCTTAAAGTAAATAGGTCAGAAACTAAACTCACCATTGTCAACTCAAAAGAGTTTTTATTTTTTTTAACCAATTGTTTCCTAACAGTAGATGTCACAACTGTCTAATAAATTCTCAAGATTAAAACCTAAGAGCCCTGCCTCTTTTCATTGTCTTTCTTCAATAATGACTTCTTACTCACCAAGTTAAATGGAATTCACCCAACAGTTTTCATGAAGACATCTTTATCTCTCAAGAAATTTGGTAAATATTACTGTTCATAATGCTATGTGGCTTGTTAAGAAGACTAGGGCAGTATCCTTCGTAATTTCTATGATCTGGTTTTCTGTCCCGCCAAGTCCATTATCAAGGTGTAGACACACTGATATTTGTAACACACAACTTTAATCATTTTATTCTTCACTTTAAATTGTCAATGTAAAGTCCAAAACACCGAATATCACTTGTAGGAGAACTCTATCACAAGGAAAATAGATGTGGAGTAGCAAACTGAAATGTCCAGCTGCATTTATTTGTTATTGAGGCTATAAACTTTAAAAGAAAATTAAGTATTTTATTATGAGGAGCATAAAATCCTCCACTGTTGTAGACCTACCTTAGGTAAAGGTTTGGCAGGTTTGCAGTGCAATCCTCCAACGAACTCAAAATTAGGTAAGTATGGACGAGGAAATTCAAAATCCCAATATGTTCGGATTAACCAAATTTCAGCTTTCCCCATAGTCTCACATAATGTAGTGGGTCTTCCTGGAGAAAATGTAACAAAGTTGGATGGAGGAAATTAGCTTATATGTTTGCTGAGGAGAAAAAAACTACCAATAATTTCCTGATAAGCTGTTAAGAAAAAATTCAATTAGGGCTTCTAGAATACTTACCATGTTTATATACTAAGAAGAAGGAGAAATTAAAGAGGATGGAAGAAAGGAAGGAGGAAGGAAGAAAAGAAGGAAGGAAGGGAGGAAGGGAGGAAGGCAGGCAAGCAGGGAGGGAGAGAGAGAGGAAAGCAAGGAAAAGTGAGAAAAAGAGAAGAAAGAGGTAGAAATAAAGAAAGAGAGAGAGAGGAAGAGAGAGAGAGGGAGAAAAGGAGAAAGGGAAGAAGAGAGGGAGTAGAGTGGGGCCTGGGAAAGGAAGGAAGGAGGAAGGATTTTTAGTTAGTGAAAAAGAAGTAATGTGTAAGTGTAATTTCACAATAATAAATAAACCAAAATTAAACTATAACTACAACTACTGACAAATTTAACATTCATTTTCTCTCTTCAATTAAATGCCAGATAACGTTTTTTCCCCAGGACAGCAAATCAGAGGCATTGTTAGCATGCCTCTCCCACTTGAAAAGACAATATAGTGAGTAGAGAGACACACTGTGAAATTGTTTACAAGAAGCAACACAGAAACTTAACAGAAAAAAAACAAAAGTAACCATAAATCCTTTGAAAAAAGTGGTGGGCAGCAGCCTATCCTGTGAGCCAGGTGAAAAACCATGAGTCCCCAGAGTGTGAGTGGGGGGAAACTGCCTCTGGGATATATACACCCACTCAGAAACCTGGCAATCCAGACCATGGGGAAATGCCTTAACCCTACCCAGTACTGGAGCTGCTTTAGTGAGCAGTGGGAAATACATGAGAAAGAGCAGCATCTGGACATGGTTTGTGTGCACTCGCAGACTCCAGCAGGAACAGAGACAAGTCACTCCTAATCTTATATCACAAGGGACCTTGCGGAAGTCTGTCAACTAACTCAGGTTGTGGTCACAGGTTGAGAGAAGCTCCCAACTGAGAACCACAATACAATCTTGAGTGGGGTCAAACTCCCTTTGGCCAGAATTGAGGAAAGAGTAGGAAGTGTGCTATGGCCACAGGCACAGGAGATGGACACCCCTGCTTCAGAGGATCATGGCCTGAAAGCCACAGTTTCCATCCCAGTGGGTGTGTTAGGCCATTCTCTTATTCCTATAAAGAAATACTTGAAACTGAGTAATTTATTTTTTTAAAAAGAGGTTTAATTGGCTTATGGTCCCATAGGCTGTACAGGAAGCATAGTGGCTTCTGCTTCTGGGAAGGCCTCAGGAAGCATCTAATCATGGCAGAAGGCAACAGAGCAGCAGATTATTTAGCATGATGGGAGCAGGAGCAAGAGAGAGAGTGAGGGCAAAGGTGCTATACACTTAAAAAAAAAAAAACAGATCTCGTGATAATTTACTCACTATCACAAGAACAGTACCATGGGAGGATGGTGCTAAACCTTTCATGAATACTCTACCCCCATGATCCAATCCTCTCCAACCCCCCATGATCCAATCCTCTCCAACCAGGCCCCACTTCCAACATTGGGGATTACAATTTGACATAAGATTTGGGCAGAGACACAGATCTAAACCATATCAGTGGGGAAGGCTTATGACCTGGGGCATTTTTGAGTTTTGAGTGGAGTGTGCCTGGAATCCAGTTACCTGATGCTAGTGGAACACTGCAAATGTGAGAACTGCCTTGCCAAGCATGTAGGAGCCAGGTGAGGTTTACTTCCTGCTGCTACACATACTCCCCACATGGATTCTTCCGTGCAGCAGAGGCAGCTGCACTTCTCCCTGGAACATTACCCCTGCAGCCAGAGAGCTTCCCTCTGATCCTCATTGTGACCACTGGTCATGCCTACATAGGGGGAGCCAGAGCACAGACTTGACTGACCCAGCCTCATGTCCTTGCTCCTGCACCTGCCCTGGTAGCTTAACAGAAAGGACAGAGAATGTGGGGAGCTCCATGCCCTTCCCCGCCCCCCGGAGTACTTCTCCTGGGTAACATAAAGCAAGCACAAAACTCACTTCTACCACTACAATTGGAGCTCTTTTTGCAAGTGCCACCTCCTGGCTAGAGGCCAACTGACAGTCCATTACAGCATCTGCAGGCATAATAACACAACCCTAGGAAGGAAAAAAACTTCTGCATGACCTCGGCTATCACTGTTGCCTGAATCACTTTGGGTAACCAGGAGGTCCTGAGTTTGTCCACATGCTAGTACGTTACTACCACAGCTGGCATTTGACAAAGTCAACATTGCTAAGGCCAATAACCAAGGAATCTCACAAAGTCTATGTAACTCCCCTGCCACCCCTGTCAGAGCTGGTGCTGGTATCCACTGATGGGAGACTAGAGGACAGGTCATATCACTGGATCCCTTGCAGACATTCCCTAGCACTAGTCTGGGATGTGACAGCCCCACTGGGTGGCCAGGTCTAGAGGAGCAGCAGCATTCATAGTAGTCTGGCCCTCAGAGACTCTTACTCTTAGGCAAAGGAGGGCTGCACCACACCCATGCAACTTGAGAAGTTAAAGGGTAGAGTAAAACTAAGACAACTTGAATAATTAATATAATCAAGAAAAAGTATATTATTGAAATAGAAATCAAATTAAAAGTCAATCATACTCAAAAATAGATGCTGTTACAGTTAAAATGATTATCTGACTAAATCTAGTAATATTTTAACAAAAGATATGAAAAAGTTGGGCTCATTATAGTAATGAAATGGTAGCTTAAAACTGAAAAGTAGATAAGTTCACCTTATTAGAAGGTAAAAAGAGAAAAATCCTATCATCTCAAGCAATAAAAACTCAACAATTGTTCATAATCTTGAAATCCTATTAGTAAACTACAAATAGAAAATAATTTCTTTACACCAACAAAGGCACTCCAAACAAAAAAGTTTCATCAAATGTAACCTTTATGTTAAAATAGTAAGAGCATTCTTATCAAGATGAGAAAAAGTCAGTGGTATGTACTAATGACAACTTTAATTCAACAATACTTTACTGCAGTTAAACAAGAAAAACAATTTTTAGAATAAAAAAGATTTA